>NC_057806.1:155756929-155954490 GCF_018294505.1 Triticum aestivum
GACTTCCATGTCGGCGGCCGTGCCATGCAAGCAGCGACAGAAGCCGGGTGCGCGCAGAGCGACGAGTCGGTGGCGAGCGCCTCCGCGTCCACCGCCATCATCGAGGAGAAGTAGAACACGGGAGGCCGCCGCCGCTTGGGTCCCATCAAGGCCACCACGGAGGCGACGCCGGCGTACACAGTAGGTGTCTTGCCGGATCCTTTTCTTGCGAGGACCTTCGTCGACCCCGCATATACCTCCGGGGATCCCGGCAGTCCGATGATCGTGCTGCCGGACATGAGGAACACAAATCGATTGGTGGGTGACCATTTAGGTCAGGTATTATATACCTGTGTTGTCTAGAACTAGCACTGCATAGTTCATTTGAATGTAATGAAATATCGTCGTGTTTGCGTGAATTTTGTCCGGTTGGTTGACTTGCTGTCATAATGTGTGCGGCTACGGTTGGATGGTGTAATTTGCGGGTCGCCGATCGGTCTGCGGGCGGCTCGGGCGGCGTGGTGGGACAAAAAGAACACAGCTCGTGTGAGCTCGTCTCCAACGTGCGCGCTAGAGGATGCATGAGAACCTGAGCCATTTCTCGTTCATCGGTGGCAAAGGCATCGGTGGACAAAAGGGTCGCCAATATTTTGGCTACCCGGGCAAGATCCAAACAGCCCCTCCCAACAGATTCAAATCCCTCGTTCGCCGTGGAATTTTGCCATGTGTTGTTTTCATGGACTAGCAAGATGCCCGTGCATTGCACGGAACATCAAGATGCATTTTTTACAAAACACCTGTTGTGATTGACCCATGCAGGAGTAATCCCATTTTGTAAAAACTAATGATTGCTCAAGAATTTTATCGGATAAATGGTATCTCGAGAATTTTATCGGACTCCATTTTTGTATATAAGGCCACAAACCCATATTACAGGTACCAAGGCAAAAATTAATGTCTTCTAACTCAATGTTGCAAGCCACCTTGTTTCCTTGTTTGCCGTGTAAATTAATGTGTATTCTTCTCTTTCATGCACATCAAGCCAATGCTCACACTCCTGCATGCATGCAAGGGATAATTAATGTCCTCCTTTGCTAGTAGTACTACGAGGCAAACACCATTAATATTGCATTGATTAGTGTTAGTGGCCTTGTATATCTGCAAATTGTAATTTTGATAGTGGCCTTGTATATAAAAATGGAGGGAGAAAGATGAGAGATAAGGCGAGGAGGAGTGGGGCGTGGTGGTGACTGGTGGTCGGACTGTGCGGAGGCATGGGGATGGACGGCGCATTATGTCTAGGTTTGTATCTCTATAGTCCCTCTCACACACACCCACGTAGGTGGGGGACGTGCACGAAGAGAAGAGGTGCACGCATGGCGCACGTACTCTCGTCTCTTTCCCAACCACACCCGCGCGGGTACATGGTGGAGCTCATTTCTCTACGAAAAGGCAGCCCACGTGGTAACTTGACACGTGTACTGGTTGTCCACTAGATGGAGGGAGGATCGTCTACCACGGGTGAACAAAAAAATTGCGACTTGACGCGTTATGTTAAAAAAGAGGCAAACCATGTGGGGCCTACCTTAGAGGCAAGGCTCTATACACTAGAGTACTTTTGATGTGTCCCGTCAACTCGCAGAACGAGGAGAAGCTTTCTTAGTACGCCGTCTCCCCCGTCCACAGGCGCGGTGGCTCGCAGGATGAGGTGAAGCTTGCTTACTACGCCTTACGCCCGCTCCCTTGCTCACGCGCGTGGTGGCTCCCAGGACGAGGAGAAAATTTTACTACTCCCTCCGTCTAGGTGTGTAAGTCACCTTACGAAAACCAAATAATCCCAAAACACTTAGGCACCGTACATTAACTCCCTCCTCGTTTCTTGTTTTGTGGCATATCAACCAATAAGATATGTGGCCGTGCGTGCTTTCAATGACTTGAGACTACCAAACATAACATACAGTGGTTAGTTCATTGCATGCAATGCTATTAATTAGCAAAAAGACATTAAGTTTTCTCGTTTTCCTCTCCGCCTTGGTCGCGATGCACAATGTAAGATGGCTTACACACCTAGACGGAGGAAGTAGTACTCCCTCCGTTTACTCCTTGTCCCTACCTTGGTTAGAGAGATTATCATATTGTTTGGAATATATATGTCCTTTAGTACTCCCTCCATTTACTTAGAGGGTGCTTGGATACGTTTTAGTCTCATGACTAAAAGTAGTGGGACTAAAACTTGCTAGCCTCACCCATGCTTGGATCCAAATACTAAAGAGACTAAAATCAAGTTAATGAGCATTTATTATCCTCCAAACCCTCCAATCCAGAACTCGCATGTGTTAAAGGAGAGGAGCTAAATGAGGAGAGAGAGGACTAATCCACATTTTAGTAGGGGTACCCCTGACTAAAAAAATTTAGTCACAAGACTAATTTTCGCCCCTCTTTAGTCAGGGGTGCTTGGAACTTTAGCCTCTTAAAGAGACTATTTTTAGTCATACTAAAATAAGTCCCTTGGATCCAAGCACCCTCTTATACAAGGCCACTATAAAAAAAATACATTTTGCATCTATACAAGGCCACAAATAGTAATCGAGACAAAAGTTACTACTCCCTCCTTTCCAGTTTATGGCTCAATTTCAAAATCTCTCCAACCAAGGTAGACGGTGAGTGGTCGAATTAATTTCGTACTCCTAGTTTGCACAAGTAATTAGTACGCTCGTTTTTCTCAGGAAGTTATGTTTGCCGAGGCATTAATTAGAACGAATGCATGAATGACCACTAAATTTACATGAACTTCTACATGCATTGGTGAGTTTTCTCGTGACACTGCTTGCATCGGGTGATCTAACGCACCTCGAAATCCAACATGTGATGGTACTACTAGTAGTAGTAGAATTGAGACTTATAAAACGGAAAAACGAATGTTTTGTAGATGAGCCCTATAAACCCTAGTGGGTACCTACTTCGTAAAATCAGATTTTCCCAAAACTAAGTCGCTCAACCTTTATTTGCTTGTTTCCCTTCCTGCCTCCTTGCCTCGAACAGACTATGCCAAACTCCCATGCCTGCCGTGGGAAAAGACCCGCCCTCGCCTTTTTTAGTCCGGGTTTGTATCAATGGATCGCGCGAAGCAGCAAAAACCCAAGTCGTGTCTTGTACTCCTCTGTCGACGCTCGTTTTCATGAATTCTGTACTTCCTGTCGCTGACACGTAGGACATATAGCAACCGGGTCGACGTGTCAACACCAAATAACAGTGCAGAACAGCAGGGGGACGCACCCCAGTCGTACCGCCCCAGTAGTAGTAGTAATGAGCAATGAGACATCAAATCACAATCCCGCACCTTCCCAAACGGACGAAGCAACCATTATTTCACACTTCGGTTCACCGTCATCTCAAACCACATAGTATTGCTTCTGCCTCAAGAGGGGCACGCGCATCGCCTTGGTACATCATGACACGTGGGACCGCATGACAGGCCATGCTCCCCCGCCGATCGCTCGGTAAAATCACATCATTTTTACTACTATACTTCCTCTGTATAGGTTTACATGGCATGCACGTCGTTCTAGGTTGAGAATTTAACTGGCTATATATGTGATGAACAGTATATGTTTAGAAACTACATCCGCTTAATAATCCAATGATATACTTTTTGTACATAGTAACTCAGATTTAGTTAGTCAAACGAATGACCTAGAACTACATGCACACCCTACAAACCGAGACGTCTAAAAAAACGAGACGGAGAGAGTAGTTCAGTACGTACCTTTTTAGATCAATATAGTCGGGATTCACCAAGGAGAAAAACCAAGTGGTAGGCTGCACCTGTCGTGTTGGCGTAGCGACTCAAGCAGGGTCAGTCCGCACACGAAATGGTGACACACTTAATAGGACCCCTTTGGCCGACATGTGGCTCATCCACCATCTTGTTCCACGTCTGATGCACCAAATTACAGTTCGGAACAGCGGTTGGAATTGGGGGCACCCCGGTCGTAGCGCCGCAGTAGTAGAAAATGAGCGATGAGGGGTCAAAACACAAAGCCCCACCTTTCCCACATTAAGCTGGACGGACGAAGCAACCATCATTTCACTCTAGGGCGCAAGAGCATAAAGAAAAGAGAAAACCAATGATGCGTGCGGCAGCTACCTAGGGCACCCTAGGGTAGGGGTCTCCACTATAGATCTTTTTTTTGAAAGCGCCTCCACTACAAATCGGCTTCTCCCTCGTCCTCTTGAAGAAAATCGAAGATGCGTGCGGCGGTAGGGTTTGTAGAAGTACTACTAGGGCGTGCGGGGCCACATCGTAGTAAACGGGAGAGGGATTGAGTTCGAGTCGATGCCTTAAATATGTGTGGGCCGCTTGGTTTTAGGGGAACGAGGCAGCATTTTGGGTTCGGGGACCAGTGGAGATATAGTACGTACAAAAAATTGTGGACGTAGGTTCGACCGAAAGGCAATGATGCATGGGCCCTGCATTTTATATACCCGGAGCCGCGTGAAATTTGCTACTCTACTCAAAAATAGTAAGGTACACATGCATTGAACGCATGAGATTTCGAAACCAAATTATGAATAAATACACACTGTAGCATGTAAAGCTTTGAGTCATATATGCATGATGTAGATGTTTGTTTAGTTCTTATAGTTCATCTCATTAAAAATCAATTAGTTTTATAAAAATGTTAAGGTTCATGGGGTTGTGCATTGTAAAGCATAAAGTAAAAACAAATAATGGCAATTCATTTAAAAAAATCAATTATGATACAGAAGATTCTAGAACAAAGGAGAAGTGCTTGTGTTTTGAGGTTTGTGCATTATGCTTAAGTTCAACCATGGAGTCTTCTAAATTGTACATGTGGCAGATCTGGTGGAATGTTGATGATATCCAACGGCCAGTAGTGCTCGGATTTGCCATCTTTGCATTGTCGGATTAGCTTCATACAGCGACCATCTTTCAAGTTATTCGCACACTATATAGTTCTTGTGCCATAGTTGCATGTCTTGGAAAAAAGCTACTAGTGGGTTGTACTAGCTAATTAGGAATAGAAGATGTATACATGGAAGTTGTAGGGAAAGAGATGACATGGAGTATCTCAATTCCTATGAGTAGGGATTGGAAAAGATATGTCATTTGGTTGACAGCATAGGAACTTTTCTATTGAATCTAGAGATGACATGCATCTCAATTCCTATGAGGAGGGATTAGAAAAGAGATGTAATTTGGTTCATATCATAGGAACTTTTCTATTGAATATACGCTAATGTTTATTTTCCTTTGAAATTATGGGAGTATAGGAATCCATTCATATGAACCAAGTGGCTCTAAAGCTATAGAAATGATATCATGTTTATTTCCTTTGAAATGTGGAGTATATGAATCTATTCCTATGAACCAATTGGCTCTAAAGGAAAAAATCCTATAAAAATCATATCATATAGAGTTCCTATGATATTCCTCTACACCAAAGGATGGTTGAAATTGCTGTAGGTGATACGATGGTCTTTCTTTGTAGACTCCTCCCCCATCTTTATAGTTACCTCTCAAGGATGAATGAAATGATACATACAGGGTATTCTACATGTGCAATTTGGTACAGAAAAACTCGGTAAAAGTTTGCGAGGTTCGAATTTTCAATAAAGCTATATGCACTACATTTTGGAACGGAGGGAGCATACGGCAGTTGCTAACACTCACGTGGAAGATTTGTGTGTAGGAGGAGTGACTGTTCTGTTAAATGACATGGCAAAACTGACACTGTCGGATGCCGATCTAACGGTTCTTACGGCGTTCGTTAGGAAAAGGCTTGTGGAGAACGTTTGTTGGATAATGATTTACGGACACATGCATTGCATTGATACGTGCCCCCCTCTCGCTCACACACACGCACCCTCCCGAGTCCTCTCGCACCCACCGTCTATCTGCAAGTAGACGTCACACACATATGTGCTCTTCACACCCTACCCTCAGAACTTCTAAAAACAAAAGACGTCGCACACATTTTATTTTAGCTCACACGTCACACACTTATACTATTACTCTTGTCGCGAACGTTCTTTGGGCATAGTATATTGTACTCTCACGAAGAGAAGTGGTGCACGCACGCACTAGTTCTCTCACACCCACTCACGGGTACACGTAGGAGCGCATTTTTTTGAAGCTGGTATAATAAAATCACTCCACTATATATATAAGCAGGAGCCTTAGCGCTTGCTTTACTAGGGTTCCTCTCGTTCACTATATCATGCTCTCCAGATCTAAGCAAGACATAGGTGGCCACACTCTCTCTCAGCTCATGGCTGGTCACAAATCTGGACGGACAACCTCGACTGGGGCAGGGGTGTAGGTGCATCATTCACGCTGTCGTCGGCGGCGAGGGAGGAGACCAACGGTTGGCCGTGCGTCCCAATCGGCGGCCATGTCGTTCTCTCCGAGAGAGCGCCGGCTCCGGAGGGCCTCCGACCCCTTCTTCCTCCCTGCGGTATTGTGTCCAAGATGCGGCCTCCCGACGCTGTCTTTGCCACATGCCGACAACCCTCAGGTATATATTCCTTCGAAACCTGCCTTGCTCTACTGCCCCAGCTCCCCACTTGGCTTCGTGTGGATATTTTTCTATTTCTGTCCGTTGTTCCAAAGCCACCTAGACTTTTACTATTATTAGAGGTAAAGCTAGTTCATATAGTCGACTCTAAGAGTTGGTTCAAATAGGGAAGAAAGTGGGAAAGCTGTAGCATGAATCTAGGACTTGGTTCTAAGAGGAAACGGGGGAAAGTAGTAGATACTGGCTACCCAACCGGTCTCTTGGTTGAAAAAGGAAAGAAAGTGACGGGTGTTGGGGGACAATGCAAATGAGAATGAGCAGGTCTAGATTTCTTGTGCTCACATAGGAAAATATCGCTGAGGAGATAAAAAATGGGACAAATGCAGACATGCTGCCTGAGTGTTTGCCGCTCTCGGCAACCACATCTGCCTCACCACTTAAATCTCACACCGCTAACATTGCTTCATCTCAGTGGAACTGCACAAATTTGATTGCACATTTACTGACCATGTGCTACTCTCATGATAGTAATACTAATGCTATTGTTCTGTATGTTAATCTAGTGGCAGTGTTGATGTGATGTGATGCTACTTATATAAGGACACTTCCATACTGTCAATCTAGTGCCAGTTATAACACAATAGATGTTGCTCTTAATCACACGCCACTGCAAATATCTGTCACTATTTAAATAACCGTGTTTCGTATTTGCGCACACAGGGATGTCTGTCTCCATATCGTTTTGGGATGTCTGCCTCCGTATCGTTTCTATCCACGCAATCAAAAGCACACACCTCAGTTTTAGTAGAACTACGCAAAATGAGATGGCTATCCCTCGTTGTCGTCGTCTAACCACCCGTCTTCTAGGTATTCCTACCTTGGTAGTTACTAGGTAGAATGACCAACGCAATATAAAAGAAGTTGATTCGTACGTTTTACTTCCTGATTGCAGTGCAGGGACGAGCGTAAACAACTGCATCCTAGTCCGGAATGCACTTTCTACCAGTTCATCCATGGACCAAGGACTAGCTGGCACGGCTGCATGGTGGTTTTTTGGACAGGTGCGCGGACAAGAGGCATTGTGGTCTGCTTATTTCTGCAAATAGCGGTGCTTAAATTTAGTGGAATGCACAAGAATTTCAGCTGGTCAGTACACTACATGGTTCAGTTCAGCATTCCAGCTGAGAACACAATTATAATTGGTTATTCTGGAATGAGAGAACCTAACCCTGGATGGTGGCAACAAGAAAAAACCAGAGTGAACTCCAGGAAATTTAAGCCTGCCGGGAGGCCCTTTGCTCAGAGAAGCCTTGCTTGTTTTTTCCTGATTTGTAAACCTTCTCACAACTTTGTCTTTTGCTGTGAACTAGTATATGTTTGTTATGTTCTATGAATCATTGAGATGTATAAAATTGCTTAACTTATGCTTTTCAAGTTTTTTATGAAGCCGAGTTTAATGTGAGTGTTCCACATGAACGCTGGACTAGCGTGTGAACGTTTGGAATTTACATTGTGGCCTCAGTTAACTGCATGAACCACTGTAACAAGATACATGGTTGCTTATATGTCAGACAGCAGATTGTTGATTGTTAGCTGGTCGATAGCCTAGTGTTGAAGCGAGCTGAGCCAATGTGTCGTGTTTTGCACAACTGCTTACAAGTGGGGTAGCACCAACAGTGTTTACAAGTACTTATGTATACGTCGGCGCACAGTTCTCAAACGAGTACTCTATTTCATCAAAACACACACTGCTCGTATGATAAAACTAGTGAGGACGCATCTGTTTCGGCAACAATTACGATGATTCACGGGCACACAAAAGTAGCAGCAGTTCCCATAGACGGATTCAAACAGAGTACTAGCCCCAGAGGGCTCGATAACAGGCAAGGTTCGGATAATTAGACAGAATCCAAACTACTATTAAACACTAGCTGGGGCAAGTATTTCATGCCTCGATCTAATTTGGGCTGGACACAAGACGGACCTTGCCATGAACATCATCGAGGACGTCCGGCAGCAGCTCAATCCTGTGAACCTTCATGAAGAAAACCTTGTGGCCTTGCCACTCATAAACTTGTTTGTGGAGGCATGCCACGTCATCTTCCTGCGTAAGCTTGACAAGAACAGTATGCCTCACAAACGAAGGAGTAGCTTTGAACTTCTTGTGCTTCAGTACACCCTGGACAACACGCCTGACAACAGTGAGGCTGGAATACAACTCTTCATTGGTATAAGCGCAAATGGCTTCCAGGATCCAACAGCCTAAAAACTCTGTTTTCCCAGTGCGTATATTCAGGTCATCCGCCTCATAGCGAGTGACATGTACAACCACACAATCCTTGTCTGCATCAGGGCTCTAATTGAAACAGAAACAAATTCTGAATTACTTTCCAGTATAAGAAACACAAGTTATTTAAACCACTATGTATAGCATGGCATCGAAGCTAATAAAATTTTGCATTATTCATCACCACATACTTAGATGAAAAACCACAATCGAGATCGGCAAAGAAGAAAATCACCTTGGGCAGCTCAGCGGGGGGGGGGACACATCCTCGAAGGGGGAAACTGCTCCTGCAGTGCCACGGGGGCTGTAACCTCAAACGGGGCGTTGACCATCTCAGTAGTGGCCGTGAGCGTATCTGGGGTCGGCTCGGTGGCTGCCTCCATCTTCTTGGAGCTCTCTGTCTCGTGGGGATCAGCCTCCCGCGTCTGCTCCAATATCGGCAGATCTTTGCCTGGTTCTCCTTGGTCCATCATGAAACTGACGAATACTAGGAGACCACTGAAAGGAAAACACAATCGCAATGACAATGAAACAAAAAAGAGAGTGAGGATCGGTTACTGCTTTGCAAAAGTTCTTTTTTTCTCTGAACGAAAATATACCAACATCACGGATCCGCTTACCTTCCCTTCGTTGGGAGAGAAGAACAGTGGCAGATGCGAGTGTTGCCTTTCTTGAAGACGGTGAGGGAGAAGGGGATTCAGCGAAGAGTGAAATGATGGTTGCTTCGTCCGTCAAACTTAGACTGCGGGGAGGTGGGGTTTTGTGATACGACGGCTCGTTATTGCCGCGCTACGACCGGGGTGACTCTCCGCCTGCATACTGCCTTCTAATTTGGTGGATGGCATTTGGGCCCGCGCGCTGCATGGCCCGCATGTCGGTGAACAAAAGTATAACGGCATTCAGTAGAGGGAGACGTTTCGATGACCTAGGAGGAGCCAGAAGCGGTATTGTATCCACTGTACTAGTAGTAATTGTTTTTCTGGGTAGCTGTAGAGTGTCTCCACTGTACTAGTAGTAATTGTTTCTCTGGGCCCAAGACAAAACAGCCCATCCACCCTAGTAAATAGTAAAATCAATTCAAAAGTCCATATATTTACTGAATGAGAGGCGCTACCCACACCCAGCACACCGCCCCCCAAAAAAACCTGGGTGTTCTTCTTCCTCCTCACTCCCACCCACCTCACGTCAGCTCGCTCCACTCGTACCCCCAAATTCCTCACCTCACTCCTACAGAAAACCCCAGCTCCCCTTCTTCCTCACTACTACAGAAAAACCCCAGCTCCCCTTCTTCTTCACTCGCACTACAACTAGGCTCGTCATTCGTTACTCTGCTCAAATCCGTGAGCGCGACGCGACGCCCTCGAGGAAAATGGAGTCGGCTGACCCCAGCGCCAAGAAGATGAGGCTCCCGCCAGCGGCGACGCCTGTTGTAGATCCCGCACCCGGCAGCGCGGGGAGAAGCGGCGACCCCGCCCCCACCGGATCCCAGGAACCCGTAGAATCTCGGGTGGACCGCATCAGCGATCTCCCGGACGCCGTCCTTGGGGAGATCATCTCGCTTCTCCCCACCAAGGATTGCTGCCGCACCCAAGTCCTCTCAATTCGGTGGCGCCCTCTATGGCGCGCCGTGCCCCTTAATCTCGACTGTCGTCAGCTATCTCTCTTCAATGATTTTGAAATCCCCAGAGCCATCATCTCCTCCCACCAGGGCTCCATTCAAAGCCTCTGCATCCCGTCATGCTACCTGAGCAAGCATACCATGCCCTGCACGGTGGACGCCTGGCTGAAATCCCCTGAATTCATAGAACTACAGCTGCTTGAGTTCTACTATTCCCCTGGAAATCACCTACCAGATACCGAACGCCATCTACCTGTGCCCTCAGCACCGATGTCCATCTCGCGGTTTTCCTCCTCTCTCCACACCGCCACCTTTGCGCTGTGCGACCTACCAGACAATCTGGTACTAAACCTTCGACTCCCATTTCTGAAGAAACTTTCACTTGTGCGGGTTCTTATATCGGAGGCCTCATTGCACAGCATCATCCACTCCAGTTGCCCTGCCCTGGAGTGCTTGGTGCTTGTTTTCACAGTTAGAATCGGTTGTCTCCAAATAAAGTCGCCTAACCTTGTAAGAATTGGAATTTGTTTTGACGGAAGGCAGCTCATCATCCAAGATGCCCCTTCACTTCAAAGGTTGATCCTTGATTCTAGTTATTCACCGTTGCAAATAACCGTCCTCTCTGCGCCTAAACTGGAGACCTTGGGTGTAATACATGATCTCTGTGCTCATTTCAATATGGTGTTTGGCTCCACAGTTCTTCAGGTACTTTACATTATCATCTACACTTGTAACCATAAGCTGCATTTTAAATTTCTGCGCATAAGTTATATGTCATCTTGGAGTACACATTTTGTACTAATATTATGTTCTATGCTCAATGAAGAGTTTCTCCATGGATGGCCTATCAATGGTGCTGGATTCTGTCAAGATCTTATATATCCAAATGAATAGTTTTGATCTGAACAAGATTATTGGCTTGCTGCAATGCTTTCCATGTCTGGAGAAGTTGTATATAAAGGTGATAATTTCACGCACATTGGAAGCCCGCATATAGTGTACTAGAATTAACCGTTCAGCTGTTGCTCTTTCGACACTCTTTTTTTAGACCTTAACTGTTTTCAATCTTCATGTCTATTTAGGCAACAGGACGGGGTAAGAAAGTTATAACCAATCGGTGGATTCGTAAGCATCGGGATTTTCTCACTTCTCATGAGATTCGATTGAAGACAATAACGCTAGAACGATATGTAGCCAACCGTGCAAACACTAGATTTGTCACATTCTTCCTGCTGAATGCGAGGTTACTATTGTCCATCAGGCTTAAGTTTATCAGCAGCATGGTTTTGACGGATGGGTATGTGGAAGAGCAAAAAAAGGAGTTTCAGGTGGGCAAAAGAGCTTCTGAACGTGCGGGCTTCTATTTACAACATATTGTGGTCATAATCCAGTAAATTTTACGACCCAGGATGTTCATTCTATGGACCTGACCGATCCATTTGACCGTGACTGCCAAAAACAGTGCTGGAGTTAGATGTTGTTGCCCTTTTCAACCTGGTGTTTTTTTGTAAATCTGATGAACAATTAACCCTCGTGCTTTTGTACAGTTTGTAAGCTGGAGTTAGATGTTCTTGCCCTTTTCAACTCGGTTGTGACTGTCATATTTTCTTTGAAGCAAGGAAAATGGCTTGCCAGTCGTTTAATTTAGAGTGAAATATTGTAACAACTAACAAATCCCAACCAACAGAAATAACATCACTCTCACCGGCTGCTTGGGCTCACTTTGCATTACAGAAGCCAAGTGATTAGCCCCCACCAGCACTCACAAACTTGTTTCCAACTAGCACATCAAATGGGCTGTAAATTTTCATAGGAAGGGTTGCATGACCGTGACAGATTTGGATTCTGACATTTGGGACCCGCGAGGAAATAGCCTATCCAAGGTGGAGTCGACTTACTAGCCAGTCAACAAATGATCATGCCTACCAGCCATTGGATTGACATCCAACATCTGTCGTGTATCTTCTATCTCTTGTCTTCTTCCTCCAGCCACCCAAACCAAACCACCCCGTTGGCTCTGCCTGCTCCCGCCTCCCATGGTTGGCTGCACCTCCGCCGCCCTACCGTACATACCCTCCAACATTGGCCAGCTCCTCCCTCTATTCCCCCACACGTCCTGTTATTCTCCGGCGACGTCAGCCCCAACACGCACCCGCACCCGAACCAGTCAACCCTCGTACTCCCCTCCGCCTGCGACTGGACCAGCACATCTTCCATGGCTCCTGTTCGTTCCATCTGAGGCCTCGCTGTCGTCCTCTGCCTTGCGGCCTTGGTTCTCTCGTCGTGCATGGTGCGCCGCCCTCTTGCGTTGTCAACGTCGTCAACAACGAGAGGAACAAGGAGATGACTATGCGTGGAGAGGATGATAGTAGGGACCCACCAGCGTCATGGCAGTACGCAAGCAAGTGCCTCTATATTACAAGCCCAAAATATGGTTCCTCCTAATGGTTGGACATCTGGGGCTCACGCCATCCGGCCATTGTCAACGTAGTCAATAAACGAGAGAATTACACTACGAGTGGCTGACACCAGGGACCCAGCAGGTCGCGTAGTTTTTTTAGGAACAAGCAGTTGTTATTTATACTAGTTTTAGTGACGGATCAGGGTAACAACGGGGCTGTGCGGGGGCTGTGTCCCGTCTAGCCAGGGTTTTATTTATGTTTACCACATCATGAGCCCAGTTTTGTTTTTTCTTGCTGAAAATGGCCAGCCCAGTTCTATTTTTTAGAAGAAATACCAAAACGAGGCCTACTTGCTTTATCAGCCCTGCTGGGCTGCAAATCTTTCAAGGCGAGGAGAGTTTCATTCAGTTTGCCCAAAAATGGGATGTACATTTTTAAAACACATCAAACCGGGAATTAGTTTCAATTTTTTTCATTACAAGATTTTAAATTCCATTGATTTTTATGCGTGGACAATTATTTGGATTTTATATTTATATAAATTATCTTTCAAAATAGTTTGAATGTGAATCGATATTTCGGGATTAAAAACAGTTGACCGCACCGAAATATGCAAAAATCCGTATACTTTTAAACTATGGCCAAAATATGGGGTGTAATGCTAACAAAAAGAAGATGGGCTCCAAAAAAATTCTTAAGAATTAGAAAATGGGATGTACATTATTAGAAAAAATGCACACGAGAGCAGTGACTGTTGGATGTCCATCCAATGGCTGTCGTGCTTCTTCAATCTCTTCTTTTCCTGCTCCAGCCGCTCAAACAAGCGCCGGCGAGACTGCCTGCTCCCTCCTCCCGCGGCCGGCTATGCTGCCGCGAAGGCCTCACCGCCCCACCGTACTCCCATCGCTAGCCTAGCCATCCCTCTACTCACCCACACATGTTGTTATTCTCCAGCGACGGCAGACGAACCAGTAAACCCTCGTACAGTCGTACTCCCCTCCGCGTGGGAAACAACTGCCGAGTCTTCCCTGCCTCCGTGTTGTTCCCTTCCTAGGCCTCGTTGTCGTCCACCGCCCTGGTGCTCTCGGCGCGGCCTAGTCAATGTGGTAAATGAACGACATCCATCGGAAGTGGACTGTATGTGGAGAGGCTGACAGCTGGGTCCACGGCCGCACGCAAGGAAATGCCTCCTTATTACGCGCAAAATAATGATTCCTCCACTTGACAGCTAGGACCTACGGGAAGGGCTTCTGTATTTCACGGAAAAACGTTCCCCTCGCTGATAGGTCGGACCCACCAGCTATATCTTCGCACGCAAGGAAGTGCCTCCTTATGACGCACAAAAAATGAATACCCCCTGCTAGCTAGGACCCACCATAGTGGGTGGATGACTTGTGGGCCTACTAAGTTGACGGGGAAAGAGGGGTTTGTCAACTTAGTCAATATGAACGATTCTAGCTCCAGTGACTACACAATGTCCATCCAACGGCCATAGTGCTTCTTCAACCTCTGGTCTTCTTGCTCCAGCCGCCCAAAGCAGCGCCGGTTGTGTCGCCTACTCCTGCCTCCCGTGGTCGGCTGTGCTGTCGCGGAGGCCTCACCGCCCCCATACTACTCCCACCGCTGGCCAGGCCATCCCTCCACTCACCCACACCCCCTGTTATTCTGCGGCGACGACAGCTTCACACCGCAGCCGAACTAGTGAACCCTCGTACTCCTCTCTGCATGGGCATCCACTGTCGCGTCTTCCCTGGCTCCACGTCGTCCCCTTCCTAGGCCTCACCGTCGTCCACTGCCTTGGTGCTCTCGGCGCGGCGTGGTCAATGTGGTCAACGACCGACTTCCATCGGAAGAGTACTGTACATGGAGAGGCTGACAGCTGGGTCCACGGCCACGGCCCAGTTTTTTGTGATTTGCCAAGTAAGTCGCTTTGTCAGGCCTGTTGGGCTGCAAATCTTTCAAGACGAGGAGAGCTTCTTCCGGCTGGCTGGGAAAATGGCCTATCAGTAATGAGAAATGGGCTGTACATTTTTAAAACACATCAAACCGGTAATTAGTTTCAAATTCTTTTTTTCATTTCAAGATTTTAAATTGCATTGATTTTTATGCATGGACAATTTGTTGGATTTTATATTGATATACATTTTTTTAAACCAGTTTGAATGTGACTCAAAATTTCGGGATTAAAAACAGTTCGGACTGCACCGAAATATGAAAATTTTCGTATAAATTTTTAACCGTGGCCACAATATGGGTTGTAATGCTAACAAAAAGAATATGGGCTCCAGAAAAACCTTAAGAATTAGCAAATGGGTTGTAAATTAATAGAAATAATGGCAGATGGGATGTATGCTGTTTTCCACGTATTTGAGGCTTTCCTAAAAAAAGGTTGACGCATAAGCAGTGACTGTTGGATTTTCATCCAACGGCCATCATGCTTCTTCAATCTCTGCTCTTCCTGCTCCAGCCGCTCAAACAAGCGTCGGCGAGACTGCCTGCTCCCTCCTCCCCGCGGCCGGCTGTGCTGCTGCGCAGGCCTCACCGCCCCACCGTACTCCCATCGCTGGCCTAGCCATCCCTCTACTCACCCACACCTGCTGTTATTCTCCGGCGACAGCAGATGAACCAGTAAACCCTCGTACAGTCGTACTCCCCTTCGCGTGGGAAACAACTCCCGAGTCTTCCCTGCCTCCGTGTCATTCCCTTCCTAGGCTCGTCGTCGCCCACCGCCCTGGTGCTCTCGACGCGGCCTAGTCAACATGGTCAACGACCGACATGCATCTGAAGTGGACTGTACGTGGAGAGGCTGATAGCTGGGTCCACGGCCGCACGCAAGGAAATGCCTCCTTATTACGCGCAAAATAATGATTCCTCCACCTGACATCTGAGACCCACCGAAAGGGCCTCTGTATTTCATGAAAAAAACGTTACCGCCACTGACAGCTTGGACCCACCGGCTATATCTTCGCACGCAAGGAAGTGCCTCCTTATTACGCACAAAAAAATGAATTCTCCCCTGCTAGCTGGGACCCAGTATAGTGGCAGGCTGACTTGTGGGCCTACTAAGTGACGGGGACGGAGGGCTTTTTCAACTTAGTCAATATGCACGATTCTAGCTCCACTGACCGTACGATGTCCATCCAATAGCCGTAGTGCTTCTTCAACCTCTGGTCTTCTTGCTCCAACTGCCCAAACCAGCGCCGGTCGTGCCTCGTGCTCCTGCCTCCCATGGCCGGCTGCGATGCGGCGGAGGCCTCACCGCCCCCTACTACTCCCACCGCTGGCCAGGCCATCCCTCTACTCACCCACACCCCCTGTTATTCTACGGTGATGGCAGCCTCACACCGCAGTGAACCAGTGAACCCTCATACTCCTCTATGCATGGGCATCCACTGCCGCGTCTTCCCCGGCTCCATGTCGTCCCCTTCCAAGGCATCGCCGTCGTCCACCGCCCTGGTGCTCTCGGCGCGGCGTGGTCAACGTGGTCAAGGAACGGCTTCCATTGGACGTGGACTGTACGTGGAGAGGCTGACAGCTGGGTCCACGGCCGCAGCAAGGAAGTGCCTCCTTATTACATGCAAAATAATTATTCCTCCACCGGACAGCGGGGGCCCACCGGATAGGCCACCATATTTCGCGAAAAAAACGTTTCCCCCTGATTGCTGGGACCCACCAGCTACATCTTCACGTGCAAGGAAGTGCGTCCGGGCAAAAAAATGATTCCCCCCTGACTGCTGGGATCCACCAGCTACATCTTCGCATGCAAGGAAGTGCCTGGCAGTCGGGACCCACCTGGTCGAAGCATACGTAGCATTGTCATTCTGGTCGCGAACGTGTACGTACATACTGGTCGATGTAGAGGCGCGCACGTGTCGTAGTAGAGGCGCGCACATAGCATGTACACGTACGTACAGCGGCCAGTCTGCAAGAAAGAAAATACGACCACGTACGTACATACGGGCAGGGTCTCGAACGCCTACACGCGCATACGTATGGTCAGGGCTCGTATACATGGCTGGGTCGGAACAGAGAAATAGCATCGCCGTAGTGTTCATGGGGAGCCAACCGGCTGGGTCAGAATGGAATGCGTCGTCATGTTCATTGGGAGGGCTTGGACGAACCAGCCGATGGAAACGAGGCCTGGCGTACCGCAGAACGGAGGAAACAGCCTTGTGTTCGACTGGCCACATTCGAAATGGGATCCTGTTCATCGGGAGGGGTCTGGCGTACCGCAAAACTGAGGAAACGGACCTCCTACAGTCGAAACGGGGGTCTTGTTGATCGGGAGGGGTGTGGCGTACCGCAAAACGGAGGAAACAGACTTGTGTTGGAGCGCTACGGTCAAAACGGGGATCCTGGTCATCAGGAGGGGTGTGGCGTACCGCTAAACGGGACTCCACGGGATAATGTTCATCTCCACCGTCGACCCACTCCAGCCTCCACGGGCTACTGTTCATCCACCGTCGACCTCCTCCAGCCTCCACCTATGACTGTTCATCCACGGGCTCCTGTTCATCTAGCCTCCACCGCGTGCTACTCCACCGGCTACTGTTCAACCAGCCCTCTCCACGGGCTCCTGTTCAACCACCTCTCCACGGGGCTACTGTTCATTCTGCCTCCACCGTCTACTGTTCATCCTGCCCTCCACGGGGTGGTCCTGTTCATCCTGCCCTCCATAGGGTCCTGTTCATCTAGCCCCAACCGGCTCGATCGATCGGGATACTGTTCATCCAGAGGCAACACCACGGGGTCCTGTTCATCCACCCCCACCAGGAACTATTCATCCAACCCCCCCCCCACCCCCCCGCAACGCTCACTGTTCATCCAGAGGCAGCATCGATCGGCTTCAGTTAGCAGCAGTAGCGAAGGAATTGCTCAATCGAGTTCGGTTAACAACCATCGATCGATCACTCGGGTTCAGTTAGAGACCAACGCCTCGCACACACGCGCGTATGTACGAGAGAAACGCGCATCGCTTGGCCCCGACCACCCACCGTAACCGGGGACTCCCCGATATTTTCCGCGCCCTCGCTTCTACCATGGTTTTTTCCATCATGGGCGGCCCAAAGAATGTCATGCAGCTGCGTCTCCGGCCTGCCCAGGACAAAAAGCCCATTTTCTGTCATGATTTTTTGTCATAGAAGTAGGACCCCACCACATCTATGATGATACCAGGTTTTGTCACAATTATCGTCATAGAAGTGTCATAAGTATGACAGAAAAAAAAATTCGTTCGGCCCAAAATGTCACGGATGTGTCTTTTTTTTTGTAGTGACCGAGAGGGCCCAGAGATACCTCTCCAACAATCGGAGTGACAAATCCTAATCTCGATCTATGCCAACTCAACAAACACCATCGGAGACACCTGTAGAGCATCTTTATAATCACCCAGTTACTTGTGACGTTTGATAGCACACTAAGTGTTCCTCTGGTATTCGGGAGTTGCATAATCTCATAGTCATAGGAACATGTATAAGTTATGGAGAAAGCAATAGCAATAAACTAAACGATCAAAGTGCTAAGCTAATGGATGGGTCATGTCAATCACATCATTCTCTAATGGTGTGATCCCATTCATCAAATGACAACTCATGTCTATGGCTAGGAAACTTAACCATCTTTGATTAATGAGCTACTCAAGTAGAGGCATACTAGTGACACTATGTTTGTCTATGTATTCACACATGTACTAAGTTTCCGGTTTATACAATTCTAGCATGAATAATAAACATTTATCATGACATAAGGAAATATAAATAACAACTTTATTATTGCCTCTAGGGCATATTTCCTTTAGTCTCCCACTTGCACTAGAGTCAATAATCTAGATTACATTGTAATGATTCTAACACCCATGGAGTCTTGGTGCTGATCATGTTTTGCTCGTGAGAGAGGATTAGTCAACGGGTATGCAACATTCAGATCCATAAGTATCTTGCAAATCTCTATGTCTCCCTCATTAACTTGATCACGGATGGAATTGAAGCGTCTCTTGCTGTGGTTGGTTCTCTTGTGAAATATGGATTCCTTTGCCAAGGCAATTGCACCAGTATGTCACAAAAGATTTTCATTGGACCCGATGCACTAGGTATGACACCTAAATCGAATATGAACTCCTTCATCCAGACTCCTTCATTTGCTGCTTCCAAAGCAGCTATGTACTCCGCTTCACACGTAGATCCCGCCACGATGCTCTACTCGGAATGGCACCAACTAACAGCTCCACCATTCAATATAAATACGTATCCGGTTTGTGACTTAAGAGTCATCCGGATCAGTGTCAAAGCTTGCATCGACGTAATCGATTACGATGAGCTCTTTATCACCTCCATAAACGAGAAATATATCCTTAGTCCTTTTCAGGTATGTCAGGATATTCTTGACCGTTGTCTAGTGATCCACTCCTGGATTACTTTCGTACCTCCTTGCTAAACTAATGGAAGGCACACATCAGGTCTGGTACACAGCATAGCATACATGATAGAACCTATGGATGAAGCATAGGGAACGACTTTTATTTTCTCTCTATCTTCTGCAGTGGTCAGGCATTGAGTCTGACTCAACTTCACACCTTGTAACACAGGCAAGAACCCTTTCTTTGCTTGATCCATTTTGAACTTCTTCAAAACTTTATCAAGGTATGTGCTTTGTGAAAGTCCAATTAAGTGTATTGATCTATCTCTATATATCTTGATGCCCAATATATAAGCAGCTTCACCGAGGTCTTCCATTGAAAAATTCTTATTCAAGTATCCTTTTATGCTATTCAGAAATTCAGTATCATTTTCGATCAACAATAGGTCATCCACATATAATATCGGAAATGCTACAGAGCTCCCACTCACTTTCTTGTAAATACAGACTTCTCCAAAAGTCTGTATATAATCATATGCTTTTATCACACTATCAAAGCGTATATTCCAACTTTGAGAGGCTTGCACTAGTCCATAAAGGGATCACTGGAGCTTACACACTTTGTTAGCACCTTTTGGATCGACAAAACCTTCTGGTTGCATCATATACAACTCTTCTTTAAGATATCCATTAAGGAATGCAGTTTTGACATCCATTTGCCAAATTTCATAATCATAAAATGCGGCAATTGCTAACATGATTCGGACATACTTAAGCATTGCTACGGGTGAGAAGGTCTCAACATAGTCAACTCCTTGAACTTGTCGAAAACCTTTTGCAACAAGTCGAGCTTTGTAAACAGTAACATTACCACCAGCGTCAGTCTTCTTCTTGAAGATCCATTTATTCTCTATGGCTTGCCGATCATCGGGCAAGTCAACCAAAGTCCATACTTTGTTCTCATACATGGATCCCATCTCAGATTTCATGGCCTCAAGCCATTTCGCGGAATCTTGGCTCATCATCGCTTCCTCATAGTTCGTAGGTTCGTCATGGTCAAGTAACATGACCTCCAAAACAGGATTACCGTACCACTCTGGTGCGGATCTTAGTCTGGTTGACCTACAAGGTTCGGTAGTAACTTGATCAGAAATTTCATGATCATCATCATTAGCTTCCTTACTAATTGGTGTAGGAATCACTGGAACTGATTTCTGTGATGAACTACTTTCCAATAAGGGAGCAGGTACAATTACCTCATCAAGTTCTACTTTCCTCCCACTCACTTCTTTCGAGAGAAACTCCTTCTTTAGGAAGGATCCATTCTTAGCAACGAATATTTTGCCTTCGGATTTGTGATAGAAGGTGTACCCAATAGTCTCCTTTGGGTATCCTATGAAGACACATTTCTCCGATTTGGGTTCAAGCTTATGAGGTTGAAGCTTTTTCACAAAAGCATCGCGGCCCCAAACTTTAAGAAACAACAACTTGGGTTTCTTGCCAAACCACATTTCATATGGTGTCGTCTCAACGGATTCAGATGGTGCCCTATTTAACGTGAATGCAGTCGTCTCTAAAGCATAACGCTAAAACAATAGCGGTAAATCAGTAAGAGACATCATAGATCGCACCATATCTAATAAAGTGCAGTTACGACATTCGGACACACCATTACGCTGTGGTGTTCCAGGTGGCGTGAGTTGCGAAACTATTCTGCATTGTTTCAAACAAAGACAAAACTCATAACTCAAATATTCACCTCCACGATCAGGTTGTAGAAACTTAATTTTCTTGTTACGATGATTTTCCACTTCACTCTGAAGTTCTTTGAACTTTTCAAATGTTCCAGACTTATGTTTCATCAAGTAGACATACCCATATCTTCTCAAATCATCTTTGAAGGTCAAAAAATAACAATACCCGCCATGAGCATCAACACTCATCAAACCGCATACATCAGTATGTATTATTTCCAATAAGTCTATTGCTCGTTCCATTGTTCCAGAGAATGGAGTCTTAGTCATCTTTCCCATGAGGCATGGTTCGCAAGCATCAAGTGATTCATAATCAAGTGATTCCAAAAGCCCATCAGCATGGAGTTTCTTCATGCTCTTTACACCAATATGACCTAAACGGCAGTGCCACAAATAAGTTGCACTATCATTATTAAACTTATATCTTTTGGCTTCAACACTATGAATATGTGTATCACTACTATCAAGATTTAGTAAAAATAAACCACTCATCAAGGGTGCATGAACATAAAAGATATTACTCATATAAATAGAACAACCATTATTCTATGATTTAAATGAATAACCATCTTGCATCAAACAAGATCCAGATATAATGTTCATGCTTAACGTTGACACCAAATAACAATTATTCAGGTCTAAAACTAATCCCGAAGGTAGATGTAGAGGTAGCGTGCCGACGGAGATCACATCGACTTTGGAACCATTTCCCACGCGCATCGTTACCTCGTCCTTAGCCAATCTTCGCTTAATCCGTAGCCCCTGTTTCGAGTTGCAAATATTAGCAACAGAACCAGTATCAAATACCCAGGCGCTACTGCGAGCATTAGTAAGGTACGCATCAATAACATGTATATCAAATATACCTTTCACTTTGCCATCCTTCTTATCCGCCAAATACTTGGGGCAGTTCCGCTTCCAGTGTCCGGTCCCTTTGTAGTAGAAGCACTCAGTCTCAGGCTTAGGTCCAGACTTGGGTTTCTTCACTTGAGTAGCAACTTGCTTGCCGTTCTTCTTGAAGTTCCCCTTCTTCCCTTTGCCCTTCTTCTTGAAACTGGTGGTCTTGTTGACCACCAACATTTGATGCTCCTTCTTGATTTCTACCTCCACAACCTTTAGCATCGCGAAGAGCTCAGGAATTGTCTTATCCATCCCTTTGCATATTATAGTTCATCACGAAGCTTTTGTAGCTTGGTGGCAGTGATTGAAGAACTCTGTCAATGACATTATCAATCGGAAGTTTAACTACCAGCTGAGTCAAGTGATTGTGGTACCCAGACATTCTGAGTATGTGCTCACTGACAGAACTATTCTCCTCCATTTTGCAGCTGTAGAACTTATTGGAGACTTCATATCTCTCAATCCGAGCATTTGCTTGAAATATTAACTTCAACTCCTGGAACATCTCATATGCTTCATGACGTTCGAAACGTCGTTCAAGTCCCGGTTCTAAGCCGTAAAGCATGGCACACTGAACTATCGAGTAGTCATCAGCTTTGCTCCGCCAGGTGTTCATAACATCTGGACTTGCTCCTGCAGCGGGTTTGGCACCTAGCAGTGCTTCCAGGACGTAATTCTTCTGTGCAGCAATAAGGATAATCCTCAAGTTATGGACCCAGTCCATGTAGTTGCTACCATCATCTTTCAACTTAGCTTTCTCTAGGAACGCATTAAAATTCAATGGAACAACAGCACGGGCCATTTATCTACAATAACATAGACATGCAAAGTACTATCAGGTACTAAGTTCATGATAAATTAAAGTTCAATTAATCATATTACTTAAGTACTCCATCTTAGGTAGACACCCCTCTAATCATCTAAGTAATCACGTGATCCATATCAACTAAACCATGTCTGATCATCACGTGAGATGGAGTAGTTTTCAATGGTGAACATCACTATGTTGATCATATCTACTATATGATTCACGCTCGACCTTTCGGTCTTAGTGTTTCGAGGCCATATCTGCATATGCTAGGCTCGTCAAGTTTAACCCGAGTATTCTGCTTGTGCAAAACTGGCTTGCACCCGTTGTATGTGAACATAGAGCTTATCACACCCGATCATCATGTGGTGTCTCGGCAGGATGAACTGTAGCAACGTTGCATACTCAGGGAGAACACTTATACCTTGAAATTTAGTGAGAGATCATCTTATAATGCTACCGCCATACTAAGAAAAATAAGATGCATAAAGGATAAACATCACATGCAATCAATATAAGTGATATGATATGGCCATCATCATCTTGTGCCTTTGATCTCCATCTCCAAAGCACCGTCATGATCACCATCGTCACCGTCTTGACACCTTGATCTCCATCATAGCATCATTGTCATATCGCCAACTATTGCTTCCACGACTATCGCTACCGCTTAGTGATAAAGTGAAGCAATTGCATGGTGATTGCATCTCATACAATAAAGCGACAACCATATGGCTCCTGCCAGTTACCGATAACTGTGTTACAAAACATGATCATCTCATACAACAATTTATATAATCACGTCTTGACCATATCACATCACAAGATGCCCTGCAAAAACAAGTTAGACGTCCTCTACTTTGTTGTTGCAAGTTTTACGTGGCTGCTATGGGCTTCTAGCAAGAACCATTTTTACCTACGCATCAAAACCACAACGTGGTATAGTGATTGATTTTTGATCTTCAGAAAGAACCTTGTTCATTGAATCCGATTCAACTAAAGTTGGAGAAACTGACACCCGCCAGCCACCTGTGTGCAAAGCACGTCGGTAGAACCAGTCTCATGAACGCGGTCATCTAATGTCGGTCCGGGCCACTTCATCCAACAATACAGCCGAATCAAGAAACAACTAGTGACGGCAAGCAATATGTATATACCCACGCCCACAACTCCTTTGTGTTCTACTCGTGCATATAACATCTATGCATAGACCTGGCTCGAATGCCACTGTTGGGGAACATAGTATTTCAAAAATTTGCCGACGATCACGCAAGATCTATCTAGGAGAAGCATAGAAACGAGCGGGGAGAGTGTGTCCACGTACCCTCATAGACTGAAAGCGGAAGTGTCGGGGATATACCCCGCGGTATGACCGGGCCGGGCTTGGCGTTTCCATTGGTAACCCGCCAGAGTGGCGACTCACGAACCTGGCGACTCACAGATGGCCCTAACGGCGGGTCAGATAGAAGACTAGGCCCAAGCCCCAGAAGGCCGGTCCATGTTAATAGTGGGCCGGTTTACGAGGAAAGGCATAAGGAGTTTTCCCTTAAGGGGGCGGACTAGGATTCCACTTGTAATAGACTAATCCTAATCCTACTAGGACTAGTCATGTAACCCGCCCCTTCAACATATATAAGGAGGGGCAGGGCTCCCCAAAGAGGGGACAAGCAAAAAGAAACAATCTCTAGGGCTAGACACAAAGGGGGAGCCGGCTTATGCGACGACTCTCTCATGAGCATAATGAGATCTAACCACAAACAGCATGTAGGGCTATTACCGGATGATGTTTCCTGGGGCCCAAAGCTGTCTAAATCCTTGTCTTGTGCGTTGATCCACCCTGCATCTCTCATCCCGATCAACCCCTCTCAAGCTACCACAAAGATGCGCTGGCCTCACGACTAAGTCCTCACACTAGGACATCTGTCGTGACAATTCCACGACAGTTAGCGCCCACCGTGGGGCTCGCACACGGTGGTGATGAGTTCTTGGAGGGATCTATTTTAGAGTTCGAGAAGTACGTAATTGACTAGAGGAAGAAGATCTGAGGCGGAAGAATCAATGTCTCAATGGCAAACAGTCATAACGACAAGATACAAGATTTGTGCAAAGTCAACAGAAGTTAGGGTTATGGTCTCTTCGTTACTACCATCCGGCGATTCACCTGATCACTTTTTTGATCCGTCGGGACTGAAGTTTTCTCCAAGGTCAGCGTTCTACCAGTCCACCGAGCCTATAAGGATTTTTTTTACAATCAGCGGTTGGGTCTGATTACTATGGCACAAGCATCGGTCCGATCCGCCATGTTTACATTGCTGCTGTATATATATAGTTTCAAGTCCCAAGGTTATTTTTTCTGACCGGCCACCGTCTCGTGACGGGAGACCCAAGCAAAGTACTAGTATATCGCTTAATGTTGGGGAACGTAGCAATAATTCAAAATTTTCTACGCATCACCAAGATCAATCTATGGAGTAATGTAGCAACAAGAGGAAGGAGAGTGCATCTACATACCCTTGTAGATCGCTAAGCGGAAGCGTTGCAAGAACGTGGATGAAGGAGTCGTACTCGCAGCGATTCAGATCGTGGTTGATTCTGATCTAAGCACCGAACAACGGCGCCTCCGCGTTCAACACACGTGCAGCCCGGTGACGTCTCCCATGCATTGATCCAGCAAGGGGAGAAGGAGAGGTTCGGGAAGACTCCGTCAAGCAGCAGCACGACGGCGTGGTGGTGAAGGAGGAGCGTGGCAATCCTGCAGGGCTTCGCCAAGCACTGCGGGAGAGGAGGAGGACTTGGGAGAGGGGAAGGGAGTGCAGAACTTGGTGTTGGGCTGCCCTCCCACCCCAATATATATAGGGCAAGGGAGAGGGGGCGGCCCCCTCCTAGATCCCTCTAGGAGGGGGCGGCGGCCAGGGGGGTGCCTTGCCCCGCAACTAGGGTGCCTTAGGGCCTTTGCCCTTAGGGTTCCCCCTTCCTCTTGGGCATGGGCCCTTGGGGGAGGGCCCAGCCTAATAGGGGCTGGTCCCCTCTCCCCACAGCCCATAGGCCCTCCGGGGCTAGGTGACCCTCCGTGTGGACCCCCGGACCCCTTCAGTGGTCCGGTACAATACCGGTAATCCCGAATTATTTCGGTGGCCAAAATGACTTCCCATATATAAATCTTTACCTCCGGACCATTCCGAAACTCCTCGTCGACGTCCGGGATCTCATCCGGGACTCCGACAACATTCGGTAACTCACGTATATCTATTCCCTATAACCCTAGCGTCATCGAACCTTAAGTGTGTAGACCCTACGGGCTTGGGAGTCATGCAGACATGGCCGAGACAACTCTCCGGTCAATAACCAACAGTGGGATCTGGATACCCATGTTGGTTCCCACATGCTCCACGATGATCTCATCGGATGAACCACGATGTCAAGGATTCAATCAATCCCATATACAATTCCCTTTGTCTATCGGTATGATACTTGCCCGAGATTCGATCGTCGGTATCCTGATACCTTGTTCAATCTCGTTACCGGCAAGTCTCTTTACTCGTTCTGTAACACATCATCCCGTGATCAACTCCTTGGTCACATTGTGCACATTATGATGATGTCCTACCGAGTGGGCCCAGAGATACCTCTCCGTTACACGGAGTGACAAATCCCAGTCTCGATTCGTGCCAACCCAACAGACACTTTCGAAGATACCCGTAGTGCACCTTTATAGCCACCCAGTTACGTTGTGGCGTTTGGCACACCCAAAGCACTCCTACGGTATCCGGGAGTTGCACAATCTCATGGTCTAAGGAAATGATACTTGACATTAGAAAAGCTTTAGCATACGAACTACACGATCTTGTGCTAAGCTTAGGATTGGGTCTTGTCCATCACATCATTCTCCTAATGATGTGATCCCGTTATCAATGACATCCAATGTCCATGGTCAGGAAACTGTAACCATCTATTGATCAACGAGCTAGTCATCTAGAGGCTTACTAGGGACATGGTGTTGTCTATGTATCCACACATGTATCTGAGTTTCCTATCAATACAATTCTAGCATGGATAATAAACGATTATCATGAACAAGGAAATATAATAATAACCAATTTATTATTACCTCTAGGGCATATTTCCAACAGTCTCCCGCTTGCACTAGAGTCAATAATCTAGTTCACATCGCCATGTGATTAACACTCACAGGTCACATCGCCATGTGACCAACATCCAAAGAGTTTGCTGGACTCAATAATCTAGTTCACATCACTATGTGATTAACACTCAATGAGTTCTGGGTTTGATCATGTTATGCTTGTGAGAGAGGTTGTAGTCAACGGGTCTGCAATATTCAGATCCCTATGTATCTCGCAAAACTTTATGTCATATCGTAGATGCTACTACCACGTTCCACTTGGAGCTATTCCAAATTGTTGATCCATTATACGTATCCGGTATCTCTACTTAGAGCTATCCGGATAGGTGTTAAGCTTGCATCAACGTAATTCTTTACGTCGAACTCTTTATCACCTCCATAACCGAGAAACATGCCCTTATTCCTCTAAGGATAATTTTGACCGCTATCTGGTGATCCACTCCTAGATCACCTTTGTACCCTCTTGCCAGACTTGTGGCAAGGCACACATCAGGTGCGGTACTCAGCATGGCATACCGTATAGAGCCTATGACAAGAGCATAGGGGACGACCTTCGTCCTTCCTCTTTCTTCTGCTGTGGTCAATCTTTAAGTCTTACTCAACTTCACACCTTACAACTCAGGTAAGAATCCCTTCTTTGACTGATCTATTTTGAACTCCTTCAAAAACATGTCAAGGTGTGCGTTCTTTGAAAGTATCATCAGGCATTTTGATCTATCTCTATAGATCTTGATGCCCAATATGTAAGCATCTTTATCCAGTCTTCCTTTGAAAATCACTCTTCAAACAACCGTTTATGCTTTCCAGAAATTCTACATCATTTCGGAATAACAATATGTTATCCACATATACTTACCAGAAATGTTTGTAATGCTCCCACTCACTTTCTTGTAAATACAAGTTTCTAGCAAACATTGTATAAACCTAAAAGCTTTGATCACTCTATCAAAGCATATATTCCGACTCCGAGATGCTCGCTCTAGTCCATAGATGGATCGCTGGAGCTAGCATACCTAGCATCCTTAGGATCGACAAAAACTTTGATTGTATCACATACAATTCTTTCTTACGAAAACTGGTAAGAAAACTTGTTTTGAAATCCATCTGTCAGATTTCATAATCGAAAAATACAGCTAATGCTAACATGATTCCGACGGACTTAAGCATCGCTACGGGTGAGAAAATCTCATCGTAGTCAACTCCTTGAACTTGTGAAAAACTCTTTGCCACAAGTCGAGCTTCATAGACGGTGACATTACCATCCGCGTTCGTCTTCTTCTTAAAGATCCATTTATTCTCAATGGCTTGCCGATCATCGGGCAAGTCCACCAAACTCCATACTTTGTTCTGATACATGGATCCTATCTCGGATTTCATGGCTTCTAACCATTTGTCGGAATACGGGCCCACCATCGCTTCTCCATAGCTCGTAGGTTCATTGTTGTCTAACAACATGATATCTAAGACAGGATTACCGTACCACTCAGGAGTAGTACATATCCTTGTCGACCTATGAGGTTCGATAGCAACTTGATACGAAGCTTCATGATCACTATCATTAACTTCCTCTTCAACAGACGTAGGCGCCACAGAAAACATCTTTCTGTGTTGCATCACTCTCTGGTTGAAATAAAGGTTCGACAACCTCATCAAGTTCTATCTTCCTCCCACTCAATTCTTTCGATAGAAACTCCTTCTCGAGAAATGACGTGTTCTTAGCGACAAACAATTTTCCCTCGGATCTGAGATAGAAGGTGTACCCAACTGTCACCTTTGGGTATCCTATGAAGATGTGTTTGTCCGCTTTGGGTTCGAGCTTCTCCGGCTGAAGCCTTAAGCATCGCAGCCCCAAACATTAAGAAACGACAACTTTGGTTTCTTGCCAAACCAATGTTCACACGATGTCGTCTCAACGGACTTAGATGGTGTCCTATCTAAAGTGAATGCAGCTGTCTCTAACGCATAACCTCAAAATGAAAACGGTAGATCGGTAAGAGACATCATAGATCGCACCATATCTCATAAGGTTCGATTACGACGTCCGGACGCACCATTACCCTGTGGTGTTCCAGGTGGCTTCAACTGTGAAATAATTCCACAATGTCTTAAGTGATTGCCAAACTCATAACTCAGAAATTCTCATCGATCAGGTCGTAGGAATTTGATCTTCTTCTTATGATGGTTCTTAACTTCACTCTGAATTCGCTTGAACTTTTAAACGTTTCAGACTTGTGCTTCATTAAGTAAATATACCTATATCTACTCAAATCGTCAGTGAAGATGAGAAAATAGCGATATCCACCGCACGCTTCAATTCTCATTGGATCACACGCATCAGCATGTAGGATTTCCAACAAGTCACTTGCCCATTTTATTTTACCTGAAAACGGGGTCTTAGTCATCCTGCCCATGAGGCATGGCTCGCATGTGTCAAGCGATTCAAATCAAGTGACTCCAAACATCCATCGACATGGAGTTTCTTCATGCATCTTACGCCAATATGACCTAAGCGGCAGTGCCACAAGAAAGTGGTACTATCATTATTAACTCTACATCTTTTGGCGTGAACATGCGTATTACCACGACCGAGATTCAATGAACCATTCACATAGGGTGCATGACCATGAAAGTATATTCATGTAAATAGAATAACCATTATTCTCTAACTTAAATGAATAACCGTATTGCAATGAACATGATCTAATCATATTCATGCTCAACGTAGACACCTGATAACATTTATCTAGGTTCAATACTAATCCGAAGGCGGATGGAGCGTGCGATGGTGATCTCATCAACTTTGGAAACACTTCCAACACACATCGTCACTCACACCTTAGCCAGTCTCCGTTTAGTCTGTAGCTTTTGCTTCAAGTCACCAATAATAGCAACTGAACCGGTATCCAATACCCAGGTGCTACCAGGAGTACTAGTGAGGCACACATTAATAACACGTATATACTTTGTTGAAGTTGCCAGCCTTCTTATCTACCATGCATTTGGGGTAATTCCGCTACCAGTGACCGTTCCCCTTACAATAGAAGCACTTAGTCTCGGGTTTGGATTCAACCTTGGGTTCCTTCACTGGAGCGGCAACTGGTCTGCCATCCATGAAGTTTCCCTTCTAGCCCTTGCCCTTCTTGAAACTAGTGGTCTTGTTAAACCATCAACACTTGATGCTCCTTCTTGATTTCTACCTTTTGTGGTCTTAAGCACCGCGAGCAGCTCCGGGATCAACTCCATCCCTTGCATGTCATAGTTCATCGCGAAGATCTAGTAGCTTAGTGATAGTGACTAGAGAACTCTATCAATCACTATCTTATCTGGAAGTTTAACTCCCACTTGATTTAAGTGATTATAGCACCCCAGACATTCTGAGCACATGCTCACTAGCTGAGCTATTCTCCTCCATCTTGTTGGCAAAAGAACTTGTCAGAGGTCTCATACCTCTCAACACGGGCATGAGCCTGAAATCCCAATTTCAGCTCTTGGAACATCTCATATGTCTTATGGCGTTCAAAACGTCATTGGAATCCCGATTCTAAGCCGTAAAGTATGGAGCACTAAACTATCAAGTAGTCATCGGGATGTGTCTGTCAGGTGTTCACAACATCCACAGACGATGTTGTAGGGGTTTGCACATCGAGTGGTGCATCAAAGACGTAAGCCTTCTGTGTAGCAGTGAGGACACTCCTCGGACTACGGACCCAGTCCGCATCATTGCTTACAATATCTTTCAACTTAGTCTTTCTCTAGGAACGTATTGAAACAGGGAGCTACAACGTGAGCTATTTATCTACAACATATTTGCAAAGACAATTTAGACTATGTTCATGATAATTAAGTTCATCTAGTCAAATTATTTAATGAACTCCCACTCAGATAGACATCCCTCTAGTCATCTAAGTGATACATGATCCGAGTCAACTAGGCCGTGTCCGATCATCACGTGAGACGGACTAGTCATCATCGGTGATGAAAGTGCGTTATATCGACTAGAGGGGGGGTGAATAGGCGATTTTTATGAAAGTCTTCAGAACATAGAGGTTTTGAAGACAAACGATAAAATTAAACCTATTACCATGCAGCGGAAGGTAGACTACACTAGGCAAACCATAGTCAAGTATTCAATGAAGTGAAAGCACAAAGACTAATAGCAGCTAGGTAGTAAGGATCAGGTAGGAAGATATTGTGAAGCCAAGCAGAACACGCAGTCACTCAGTGAAGACAAATGATAGAGCAAACATACAATGACTTCACAAGGAGTAACAGTAAGTAAAGTGAAGTGAAGATGAAACCAGTGACTCGTTGAAGACAATGATTTGTTGGACCAGTTCCAGTTGCTGTGACAACTGTACGTCTGGTTGGAGCGGCTAGGTATTTAAACCTTAGGACACACAGTCCCGGACACCCAGTCCTGAACACGCAGCTCAGGACACCCAGTCCTCACCGTATTCTCCTTGAGCTAAGGTCACATAGACCTCGCCCAATCACTCTGGTAAGTCTTCAAGGTAGACTCCCAAACCTTCACAGACTTCGTTCACTGGCAATCCACAATGTCTCTTGGATGCTCAGAACGCGACGCCTAACCGGCTGGAGGATGCACAGTCCTCAAGTGTAATAAGTCTTCAGATCACACAGACAAGAAGACTTAAGTGATGCCCAATTCTCTCTGGCTCTGGTGGTTAGGGCTTTATCCTCGCAAGGAATTCTCTCTCAAAGGCTTCGAGGTGGGTTGCTCTCAAACGACAAAAGCCGTACTTTCAATCTGAGCAGCCAACCGTTTATGGTTGTAGGGGGTGGGCTATTTATAGCCACTTGGCAACCCGACCTGATTTGTCCGAAATGACCCTGGGTCACTAAGGAACTGACACGTGTTCCAACGGTCAGATTTCAAACTCACACGGCAACTTTACTTGGGCTACAAGCAAAGCTGACTTGTCCGACTCTGGACAAGATTCGCTCTCATAGTCTTCACTCGAAGACATAGGTTTTTGGTTTAGGCATCACTTCAGTCATTCTGACTGGTTCTCTTGGACCCCACTTAACAGTACGGTGGTTCCTATGACTCAACACAAAAGAAAAAGAACTACGAAAGATCTAAGTCTTCGAGCTCCATAGGCTTCATATAGTGTCTTCTCTTGTCATAGTCTTCAATGTGAATATCTTCATATACCACCTTTGACTTCAATGTCTTCATACATTTTTAGGGGTCATCTCTGGTAGTAAAACCGAATCAATGAGGGACTTCTACCTGTGTTATCCTGCAATTCTCACAAACACATTAGTCCCTCAACTAGGTTTGTCGTCAATACTCCAAAACCAACTAGGGGTGGCACTAGATGCACTTACAATCTCCCCCTTTTTGGTGATTGATGACAAACTAGTTGAAGTTTTCAACGGGGAATATAATCTGTGAAATTGTAAAGGATAAGGAATTGTCTTCATAAGTTGCAAGGGCTCCCCCTGAAGATGTGCATATAAGTTAATTTGCTTTTGGAATGCAAATGCACATGGCAGGTTGTACTTGTGGAGATCCACTTCAACTTATGATGACAATCCACTATGCATGTGAAAGTATATGAAGATAATGACATGCATAATGGAAAATGGACGTCTGCAGAATGAGCTAAGTGCGGAATTTATCGTCGCACATGCGGAATTTATCTTCGCAAAACAAGGTGGCAAATAAGTAGCAGACGACCATCTAGTTTAAGTGTTACAACTCATAAGAACCAAATGTAGCAAAAACGAGAGTTGTAAGCACGAAGCAAAATATAAAGCACCCGCCCATATGGACCCGCTTGAAGACTATCAATCTCATATGCTTCTCCCCCTTTTGTCAGTAATGACCAAAAAGGTTTGAAGACATAGAGCCTCTACTCGTTCCCATGAGGAGTAGGTGAAGTAGCAGGGTTGTTGGTGTTGTTTGGCGGTGCAGAAGAGCTTGGAGGTGCTGAAGGAGGTGGCGGTGAAGTAGCATCGTCTTCTTCCTCAATAATTCTGGCAGTCACTGTGGCAGCAGAGGAAGAGAACTCAGAGTCTTCAAGGGATGGAGTTCCTAGCAGCACAGCCCTTCGAGGAGGTGTGGAGTCAAACTTGAATCTCTCAGTGAAGCCATCCTCTTGAAGATCAGCTTCAGAACACATCATCGTGAGCCCTTTCCATGTGCGGCGACAGGTTTCATGGGCAACGAAAGCATTCTTGGTGGCAAGATTTCGAGTGCGATTAACATCCACCAAGAGGCTTTTCATCTGACGCTTCAGCCAGTCATGATGCCTATCCTGTTTCTGATGTAGAGCCACAAGAAGCTCTCGGTCGTTGAGAACACGAGTGCGCTTCTTGGGTCTTGGAGCAGTGGCACTGTCAGTGGCTTCAGTGGAAGCAGGGTGTGGTGCACGTGTAGTGCCAGCCAAAGGATACACCCGAGAAACTGCTTCAACGCCTTCAACGTTCTGAGTAAAACTCTGATGTTCTGCATTCTGAAGACTTAGAGGTTGCTTGGCAGGCTCAGAATATATGGCTTCAGTAGACATGTCCACGTCAGGCAAGAAGATCCGATGGTTGCGGGCTGAGGGCTGATACGAGATGGCGGAGTGTAGCTTGATCAGCCGCATGACCCAAGGGGCGTAGAACTTCAAACCAAACAGATCAATGCCTGATGCAGCAAGTTGGCGTATGAAGAAGTCCTGTGCATTGAAGCATTTGCCATGAAGTATATAGAAGACCAAAGTCTTCATTGCACCCTGAAGCTTGGCATTTGGAGAGTGCCCTTTGATAGGCCAGAGAGTTCGCCTGATGATGTGATAGATGGTTCTGGGCAGGTACTCAAGGTCTTCAACGAAGAACTCTGTGGGATAAGCAGCATCTTGGGGCAATGGCTTCATCATGCTGAGCATTTGACTCATATCAGGTTCTGGCCGCTGAAAGATGCTCTCAATAGCTTCAGCATGCAGCTGACAGCCTTGCTCGAAGAGATCGCCAGGAGTGGGCAAGCCAGTGAGCTCAATGATGTCAAATGCATTGGCTTCGTGATGAACGTTGCCAGTCATCCACTCCAGGACCCAAGTCTTCGGATCTCTGCTGTACCCTTTGATGTGAAGTGTGGCATAGAATTGTAGCAGCAGCTCTTCATTCCAATGCTCTTCATCAGTAACAAACTGCAGCAGACCCACTTGCTTGAAGCAATCCAACGCTTCTTCTAGACAGGGCAGACCAGCTATAGCTTCAACGTCAAGGCGCTTGTGTGGGAAGATGCGACCTTGGTTGTAAAGAATGCAAGAGTAATAGCTTCGCTGAGGATAGCTCCAGAACCGATCAGATGATATCCTTTCCCTTGAGTAGGGGTTCCTGGAGCTATTGAAGAACGTGTTGTCTGCCCTGAAGCCATTGATGTTGAAGGAGCCAGGTGCTGATGCAGGACCTGGAAACCTTGGCAGTCTTGGGATTGGCTTCTGGACCTGAGGCCTGTGCTCAACATGATAGTTGAATTGGGGACCGGCAGCAGACTCAGGAACAGAAGTGGCGGGATCAGTGGCTTCGCTGTCTTCTGAAGCTTTTGCTGGGGAGGGCTCCACATTAGCTTCATTGTTGGTTGTGGCAGCCTCAAGATTTTCATCCTCCACTTGACTAGCTGGAGGGTCGGTCACAGGCACGTTCTCCTGGAGAACTGCTTCTTGGTGGAACAGGGGAGTGGGATCTTGTGGTACTTCTTCTTCTGCGGCTGATGCAGCCGGAATGTCTTCAGCAGAGACTTGAGGCCTTGGACCTTTGCGAAGCCTGCGGAACGCAGACGACGCCTGTGGAGTTGGAGTGGGCTGGGCCTCATAGTCTTCTTCCTCTTGTGGGCGATCCGCCCATGAAGCATCCTGTGCAATTGGCGTCAGTGGACGACCAATGCTGATGAGTTCGCTGTTTTCAAACTGAGGAAGGACTGCATCATCTTCTACATTGTCATGATGACCAATGTCTTCAGCAGCGATGGGATCAGCTGCTGGAATGTCTTCAGCTTCAGGAGCCTCTGTGGAAGCAGGCTCATGAACTGTCAGTTGACGTTCTGCGTCAGGATGAACCATAGAAATGGGTTCAACTATCAAGGGCTCTGTGGGAGCAGCCCGAGCTTTCTTGGTCTTTCTCTTTTTCTTGGTGGGGGCAGTAGGAGAGGCTTCAGAGTGTTTCCTCTTCCTGGCTTCAGCCTCAGCAGTTCTTGTCTTCTTGAGCTCTGAAGCTGTTGACCGGCTTTTTGGCTTCGAGCCAGTCAGTCTAGTTGGGAAGACAATCGGAACTGCTTCTTGCCTTGGTGCATCAGGTTCAGCCGTAGCAGGCTTCTTCTTCTTCTTTGCGGCCATCCTGGGGTCGATGCCAGGACGCCCAAGTGCCTTGCGCTTCTCAGCCTCATTATAGGCTTGCACACATCTGTCAGCCAGAGTCTTCATGCGCTCACGCGAACCCTGAGCTTCTGCACGCTTCTTCACAAAGGCTTCCTTGAGCTCGTGCATCATTGTCTTGAAGTTCTTCACTTCTTGCACGCTGAGCTTGGCCATATGCTTCTTGAACTGAGCCTTTTCATAGTCAATCTTCTGCTTCAGTTCAACAATGCGCTGGGCAATAGCAAGTTCTGAAGCAATGGCGCCTTGGAAGGCGACACTGAGGCCAATGGGTAGCTGCAGATCTTCAAAGCTGATGTTTGGCGTGTCAAACCACTCGTCAATGAAGTTGTGGATGATGGTGACATCAAAGAGAGGCAGATCATTGAAGATTTCTGCTTCTTCTTTGCTCTTGATGAGTTGCTCAAGAGCGTCATCTGCAAGATCTTCATCACTTGACAGATCAATGTCGTCGTTGCGCAGAATGGCAGCAGCTGTTAGCTCTTTGCCAGTGTGAGACAGAGGCATCTTGGCCTTCTGGGGCTTGGAGACGCGTGATAAGTCTTCAGACTGCACACTGTCTTCAGGAGGTGCAGTTGCCAATGGCTTCGCCCTTGAGATTTTTGGTGAAGGGGCCGGCTTTGAAGCTTTTGGCTTCTTCAACTGCTTTGGCTTCGGCACTGCAGGCGCGTCATCAGACTCAGTGTCAGCTGCAGGCTCATTCACTGCAGTCCCTTGAACCAAGATGTAGGTGATGAGGCCTTCAAGGTTGGCGAAAGGACCGATGACATTGGGTTCTGCATGTCGTGTGCCATCTGCCCTTGGAGATGAGGGACCAGGGTTGAAGTCTAACCCAAAAGTCTTCTTGTTCTGCTTCGCTGAGTTCTGAGCAAACTGGAAGTTGCGCTTGAACAGATTGTCGTCACGACACCATAGCAGTGACGACGAGTGTGCATCAGCAGGCTGTGGTCCACGGACCATGCATGGATAGAAGCCTTGAGCAATGGCTTCATCTCTGGACCTGGGTAGAAGATTCTTGAATAGGATGTCTCCCCACGATCTCTTGATGGCGTTTTTCTCAGCATACTCCTGGGTCACAAATCTGTATTTGAACCATTGTTCTGCCCAATATCTTCGAATCCATTGGATTCGGGTCTTGCGCTGACTGTAATCCTCTTCAGGATCTGTCTTGTACATTTCTGAGAGTTCATCTGGCAGATCTCTGGAGGTCTCACCACGACGCTTTCTGCCACCCTTCCTTGCTGCTTTCTCTGAAGCCATAAACTTTAACTTGAAAGGCTTCAAGACGTTCAAAGGCTTCAAAGGTTTTCGTTTGCTGGACCAACAGGAACTGGCTTCGGGAGAATTTATGTGATGCTGTAAGAATTCTGCAAATGAATGCAGACTATGAGAACCAAAGGATTCTCCCACGGACATGTACCTGTGACAGCATTAAGGTGCGAGGGAAGGGGAAGAGGTCATATGCATTCTCAGAAGATTTTGAAGATAAATCAGTTTAGAAGACATTGACCTCATCGTGCGAAGACATTCACTCATAGATAAGAAGTTGGTTCCAGATTTGTACGAATCCACAGATCAGTACAAGTGAGGAATCTAACTACTTTGTGAAGCACAAGTGAATATACTAGGCATGTTATGAGATGCAGTATGAGAGAGATCTAGCTTGTGTGAACAGAAACTGCTTGTGGTAGAAAGTGACAGATCAATAGGATCAACGGTGCTGTAAAAAGGGAGTTTTATTTACCACACTGAGAACTGCTAGACGGAGTGGGAGATGAGGCCGAGCAGTTCACTCTTCCGTGCCCTAACTTGGCGACGGAGGACACCTACGGCGACGGCGGAGAGGACGATGTCCGCGGTCGGCGTGAAGACGGCGTCGGAGAGGTTGCGGCAGCGAAGCGCTTCGTCGCCGGCGTCGTCGAGAGCTAGCGGTGGCGCTAGGGTTCGTGCGAGGGTGGAAGAAGAGATAATGACCGCTGTGAGTGTGTATTTATAGGCACAGGGGCGGCACTGTGCTATTACACAGGTGCCCCTGGCGATTCGCATCTGAGGAACACGTGGCCATTATGCGGAATTTTGGGGTTTGTTCCACGTCCCACGCACGCCTGGATTGTCGGGTGGTCGTTCCTACTTCTCCGGATTTCATGTGGAGGAATGAGCATTGAAAACGGACTTAATGGTTGTCTCTGTATCTTCTGCTGACAAGGACGCAGAGAAGACATTCGACAGTTTCAATAGAATGCATATGACTTGGAGAGATAGAGTTTGAGATAGAAAGCATAGAGAGGTTAGGGTCCGATCACATTCACTTAGTTCAAAAGATTCAACACGAAGACATAGCTATAAGTGAATGCTGTAGAGGACAGAACACTAGTATATATATATAATCAACATAGTGAAGATAATCATGAAAATATGTTGAGATCGAAGCCAAACCAAATGTGAAGACATTGCAAGGTAACGCCATGAGTGAAACACTTCAAAATAGAACGTTTGGTGGTGGCGTTACCCACCGTATAGGAAGTATTAGACCCAGACACGGCGCACAATTATCGTGGCGCTCCGAAGTCAAATTCCACATTAATGTATTCACACTTAGAATGTATGTCTTCATTGATTGAAGATATACTTTACTTCGTGTGTTGCACATCTAAGTCATCAATATGCATAAGGGTTAGGATGTGTGCCTGATCACAGGACATTTGAGGATTCCAGGATATTTAGCTCACACCGTAACTTGCAAAACCTCTTCTCATCCAAGGGCTTGGTGAAGATATCTGCCAATTGCTCTTCAGTGTTGACGTGTATGATATCAATGTCTTCCTTCACAACATGATCTCTGAGAAAGTGATGACGAATTTCAATGTGCTTTGTCTTCGAGTGCTGAACTGGGTTGTTGGCAATCTTGATGGCGCTTTCGTTGTCGCAGTAAAGTGGCACTTGCTTCAGATGAATGCCATAGTCCTTGAGTGTTTGCTTCATCCACAGAAGCTGAGCGCAGCAAGATCCAGCAGCAATGTATTCAGATTCAGCAGTGGAGAGAGATACACAGTTCTGCTTCTTTGAAGACCAACATACAAGTGATCGTCCCAGAAAGTGACATGTGCCTGATGTAGACTTGCGATCAACTTTGTCACCAGCATAATCAGCATCCGAGAATCCAACCAGATCAAACTCTGAGCCCTTTGGATACCATAATCCTAGAGTTGGGGTGTGAGCCAAATATCGAAGAATTCGCTTCACAGCTAAGTGATGCGACTCCTTTGGTGCCGCTTGAAATCGAGCACACATGCAAACACTAAGCATAATATCTGGCCTAGATGCACATAGATAAAGTAAAGAACCAATCATGGAGCGGTATACCTTTTGATCGAACTCTTTACCATTGTCGTCAGGACCCAGATGATGTTTGGCTGGCATTGGTGTTGTGAAGCCTTTGCAGTCTTGCATACCGAACTTCTTCAGGCAATCTTTGAGATACTTCTCTTGAGATATGAAGATGCCATTGCGTTGTTGTCGTATTTGAAGACCGAGGAAGAACTTCAGCTCCCCCATCATGGACATCTGATATTGCTCTTGCATCATATATCCAAACTCTTCACTGTACTTCTGATTGGTGCAGCCGAAGATAATGTCATCCACATATATTTGGCACACAAACAGTTCACCATCATATGTCTTCGTGAAAAGAGTGGGATCTAGGGAACCAGGTATGAAGCCTTTGCTCTTCAGGAAGTATTTGAGTGTGTCATACCAGGCCCGAGGGGCTTGTTTGAGGCCATACAGTGCCTTGTTGAGCTTGTATACCATGTCAGGATGTTTTGGATTTTCAAAGCCAGGCGGTTGTGCAACATACACTTCTTCTTCAATCTTGCCATTGAGAAAGGCACTCTTCACATCCATTTGATATAGAAGTATGTTATGATGATTTGCATAGGCCAGCAGTATGCGTATGGCTTCAAGTCTAGCCACAGGAGCAAATGTTTCATCGAAGTCAATGCCTTCCACTTGAGTATATCCTTGAGCAACGAGACGAGCTTTGTTTCTGACAACTTGACCATGCTCATCTTGCTTGTTGCGGTATATCCATTTGGTGCCTATTATATTGTGCTTCCGTGGATCAGGACGCTTAACCAGTTCCCATACATTATTCAGCTCAAACTGTTGAAGCTCTTCTTGCATAGCTTGAATCCATTCAGGTTCCATGAAGGCTTCTTCAACTTTCTTGGGTTCTGCTATTGAGACGAATGCGAAGTGCCCACAGAAATTTGCTAGCTGAGTTGCCCTTGAACGAGTGAGTGGACCAGGTGCATTGATGCTATCAATTATTCTTTCAATCTGCACTTCATTGGCAACGCGAGGATGTACAGGCGAAGACTTTGCTCTTGCTGTTCATTGTCGTTGTTGGAAGGAATGTCTTCAGGCTGAGCATTGTCTTCATGTTGATCAGGTGCTGAAATGATAAGTTCTTCTTCAGGATGAGCTTCAGAAGGTATAATTTCTCCAGTTCCCATTAGCTTGATTGATTCACTGGATGGAACTTCATCTAGCACATTTGGCAGCTGCTCTCTTTGTGAACCGTTGGTCTCATCGAACCGCACATCCACTGTTTCAACCACTTTGTAATGAAAGAGATTGAAGACTCTGTAGGAGTGCGAATCCTTTCCATATCCAAGCATAAAACCCTCATGTGCTTTTGGTGCAAATTTTGAGGTGTGATGTGGGTCCTTGATCCAGCACCTTGCGCCAAATACTCTGAAGTAACTGACATTTGGCTTCTTGCCAGTAAGGAGCTCATAAGATGTCTTGTTCAGTAGCTTGTGAAGATAAACACGATTGATTGTATGGCATGCAGTATCAATGGCTTCGGGCCAGAATTTTCTTGGGGTCTTGTATTCATCTAGCATCGTTCTGGCCATCTCAATTAGTGTTCTGTTCTTGCGTTCGACGACGCCATTCTGCTGTGGCGTGTACGGGGCTGAGAATTCATGTGTGATGCCCAAGGTATCAAGATATGTATCAAGGCCAGTGTTCTTGAATTCAGTGCCATTGTCACTTCTGATGTGCTTTATCTTGGCGCCAAAATTGTTCATAGCTCGATTGGCGAAGCGTCTGAAGACATCCTGCACTTCAGTCTTGTAAAGGATTATGTGCACCCAAGTATATCTAGAATAATCATCAACAATAACGAAGCCATAGAGGCAAGCAGTAGTAGTTAGAGTTGAGTAATGAGTGGGACCGAAAAGATCCATGTGAAGCAGTTCGAAGGGTCGAGTAGTGGTCATGATTGTCTTCGAGGGATGTTTGGCCCTCGTCATCTTCCCTGCTTCACAGGCACCGCATAAGTGGTCTTTCTTGAACTTGACGCCCTCGATGCCTATGACATGCTTCTTCTTCGCAAGGGTGTGGAGGTTCCTCATGCCAGCATGTCCAAGCCTCCGATGCCAGAGCCAGCATTCTGAAGCCTTTGCTAGAAGACATACTGCAAGCTGTGGCCCTGCTGAGAAATCTACCACGTACAAATCATCTTTTCGATACCCTTCAAACACTAGAGACTTGTCAGATTCCATTAGTACAAGGCAACGATATTTTCCAAACATTACGATCATGTTCAAATCGCAAAGCATTGAGACAGACATTAAGTTGAAGCCAAGGGATTCAACAAGCATGACTTTATCCATGTGTTGATCCCTTGAGATTGCAACTCTACCTAGACCCAATACCTTACTTTTACCAGTGTCAGCAAATGTGATGTGGCTCTTGTCGGATGGACGTAAGGTTGAGTCCATAAGAAGACTTCTTTTGCCAGTCATGTGATTTGTACACCCACTGTCAATAATCCATTCTGAAGACGCTGGTGTCGTACCCTACAGTGCAGTTAGGGGGATAGGCTTCACCAAGAGCATTGTGAAGCAAAAACATTTGACGAACCAGTGGGTTATGAAAGCTTAGATCCAGGTTAGGACTAATAGGGAGAGTAGCAAGCGATTCAGGTATGAAGTACATAGTAAGACCATTTGGGCATTTGATCTTGCGCCCTACAAGATGTTTAAGGTCCCCAGCAATAGCGTCAGACGATTTTGGTTTTCTGCTGGAGACCTTTCCCTGCAAAAGAGAGTTAAGCTTTCTTAGCCACCCACATCTTCACGGGTGGCTTAGAAGCAATAAGTCTAAGTGCAGCATCTGAGAATTTTGGCTTTGAAGCCCCAGCAAACAGTCTTGTAGGCGGACAATAGTACTCATAAGAATAAGCAGAATAGTTCTTGGTCTTATGAACATGGCGGTTTGATGAACCGCTCTCATATTCATATGCCTGAGTATGGTTTCCCTGCAAAACATTTGCGTTAGTGCGACTCAGGTGAGTCCTCTGTTTGTATGAAGCCTTTGGACCGTATGAAGCATTTGGTCTGAGGTTTGTCTTCTTCACGTGAGGTGTCATGAAGACATTCACAGGAAGATTTTCCAGACACCTTTTCAGAACCCAGATCTTCTTCATAGGCGGTCCATTCCTGCAGTTAGTACCAATGTACCTGGCAAACACTTCACCATTCTGATTCTTAAACAGTATATAGTTTGCATCAAAGGATTCATCAATGATAATGGGGTTAGCACAAGTGAAGCCGGTTAGATTGATGGATCTGCTGAAGGTTCCTTTGCAGCAACCCACATGGTTTTGGGGTACTGCTCAGGTTTCCAGTAAGAGCCATCTGCATTCATTTTCCTTATGAACCCAACACCCTCTTTCCTAGGGTTTTAGTTCAGAATCTGCTTTTTGAGGACATCACATAGTGTCTGATGCCCTTTAAGACTTTTGTACATCCCTGTTTCAAGCAATGTCTTCAACCTAGCATTCTCATCAGCAATAGCGGTGGTATCCTCAGCAGAGGGGTTAGATACCACATCAACAGTTGAAGATATTGCAACAGCAGTAGAAGTAGAACATTAAGCAACAGAAGTAGCATTATCACGCTCAATGCATTTAAGACATGGTGGTTCAAATCCTTCCTGAGCGGGACTGATCTGTTTGGCGCGAAGTGACTCGTTTTCTGTTTGAAGATCTTCATGAACCGCTCTCAATTTCTCAAGATCCTGCTTCCTTTGAAGATAATCATAGGAAAGCTTTTCATGAGTTGTTGAGAGAGTTTCATGACGACTTTCAAGTTCCTGATACTTAACGTGAAGATTTTTTATGTCTTCAATTAAGGATTCAGATCGAGTCATTTCAGCACCTAACAGATCATCGCTTCTGTCTAACAGTTTTTGAATATGTTCCATAGCTTTCTGTTGTTCAGTTGCAATTTTAGCAAGTGTTTTGTAGCTAGGTTTTGAACCACAATCAGAGTCATCATCACTAGATGTTTGATAGTGAGTAGTGCGTGTGTTTACCTTAGCACCGTGTGCCATGAAGCAGTAGGTAGAAGCGGAGTAGTCCTTGACATTTGCATCGGTGTCAGTGATGAAGTCATTGTCTTTAGTATTGAAGATGGACTTGGCAACGTATGTTGTAGCCAGACTTGCGACGCCTGAGTCGGATTCCTCCTCAGACTCCACCTCCGCCTCCTCAGAAGCAGACTCCTCCTCTGAATCCATTTCCTTGCCAACAAACGCACGTGCCTTGCCAGATGAGCTCTTCTTGTGTGATGAAGACTTTGAGGAAGACTTGGAAGAAGACTTTGAGTATTTCTTCTTCTTCTTCTTGTCGTTAGAGTCATATTCCTTGCTCTTCTTCTTCTTTTTGTTCTCATTGTCCCACTGTGGACACTCAGAGATGAAGTGGCCAAGTTTCTTGCACTTGTGACATGTTTTCTTCTTGTAGTCATGAGCAGGAGCTTCATCATTCCTTGAACTTGATAGGGAAGACTTTCTGAAGCCTTTCTTCTTGGTGAATTTTTGGAACTTCTTGACAAGCATAGCAAGTTCCCTTCCAATGTCTTCAGGATCATCAGAACTGCTCTCAGATTCTTCTTCAGATGAGGAGACAGCTTTTGCCTTCAAGGCACGAGTTCGCCCATAGTTTAGACCGTAGATATCTCTTTTCTCCGAAAGCTGAAACTCATGTGTGTTGAGCCTCTCAAGTATGTCAGACGGATCGAGTGTCTTGAAATCAGGACATTCTTGAATCATCAGGGCCAGGATGTCAAACGAACTATCAAGTGATCTCAGCGGCGTCTTGACGACTTCGTGTTTGGTAATCTCAGTGGCGCTGAGGGCTTGAAGCTCATTTGTGATGTCAGTGAGTCGGTCAAATGTGTGTTGGACATTCTCATTGTCATTTCGCTTGAAGCGGTTGAAGAGGTTGCGAAGGACACTGATTCTCTGATCTCTCTAGGTTGAGATGCCTTCATTTACCTTGGAGAGCCAGTCCCAGACCAGCTTGGATGTCTTCAAAGCACTCACACTGCCATACTGTCCTTTGGTCAGATGACCACAGATGATATTCTTGGCAGTAGAGTCCAGTTGAACGAATTTCTTGACATCAGCAGCAGTGACACCTTCTCCAGCCTTGGGAACGCCGTTCTCGACGACATACCATAGGTCGACGTCAATGGCTTCAAGATGCATGCGCATCTTATTCTTCCAGTAGGGATATTCAGTTCCATCGAAGACGGGGCACGCAGCGGAGACTTTAATTATCCCTGTAGTCGACATACTAAAACTCCAGATGGTTAAACCGAATCACACAGAACAAGGGAGCACCTCGCTCTGATACCAATTGAAAGTGCGTTATATCGACTAGAGGGGGTGAATAGGCGATTTTTATGAAAGTCTTCAGAACATAGAGGTTTTGAAGACAAACGATAAAATTAAACCTATTACCATGCAGCGGAAGGTAGACTACACTAGGCAAACCATAGTCAAGTATTCAATGAAGTGAAAGCACAAAGACTAATAGCAGCTAGGTAGTAAGGATCAGGTAGGAAGATATTGTGAAGCCAAGCAGAACACGCAGTCACTCAGTGAAGACAAATGATAGTGCAATCATACAATGACTTCACAAGGAGTAACAGTAAGTAAAGGGAAGTGAAGATGAAACCAGTGACTCGTTGAAGACAATGATTTGTTGGACCAGTTCCAGTTGCTGTGACAACTGTATGTCTGGTTGGAGCGGCTAGGTATTTAAACCTTAGGACACACAGTCCCGGACACCCAGTCCTGAACACGCAGCTCAGGACACCCAGTCCTCACCGTATTCTCCTTGAGCTAAGGTCACATAGACCTCGCCCAATCGCTCTGGTAAGTCTTCAAGGTAGACTCCCAAACCTTCACAGACTTCGTTCACTGGCAATCCACAATGTCTCTTGGAAGCTCAGAACGCGACGCCTAACCGGCTGGAGGATGCACAGTCCTCAAGTGTAATAAGTCTTCAGATCACACAGACAAGAAGACTTAAGTGATGCCCAATTCTCTCTGGCTCTGGTGGTTAGGGCTTTATCCTCGCAAGGAATTTTCTCTCAAAGGCTTCGAGGTGGGTTGCTCTCAAACGACAAAAGCCGTAATTTTAATCTGAGCAGCCAACCGTTTATGGTTGTAGGGGGTGGGCTATTTATAGCCACTTGGCAACCCGACCTGATTTGTCCGAAATGACCCTGGGTCACTAAGGAACTGACACGTGTTCCAACGGTCAGATTTCAAACTCACATGACAACTTTACTCGGGCTACAAGAAAAGCTGACTTGTCCGACTCTGGACAAGATTCGCTCTCATAGTCTTCACTCAAAGACATAGGCTTTTGGTTTAGGCATCACTTCAGTCATTCTGACTGGTTCTCTTGGACCCCACTTAACAGTACGGTGGTTCCTATGACTCAACACAAAAGAAAAAGAACTATGAAAAATCTAAATCTTCGAGCTCCATAGGCTTCATATAGTGTCTTCTCTTGTCATAGTCTTCAATGTGAATATCTTCATATACCACCTTTGACTTCAATGTCTTCATACATTTTTAGGGGTCATCTCTGGTAGTAAAACCGAATCAATGAGGGACTTCTACCCGTGTTATCCTGCAATTCTCACAAACACATTAGTCCCTCAACTAGGTTTGTCGTCAATACTCCAAAACCAACTAGGGGTGGCACTAGATGCACTTACAGGTGAACATCTTCATGTTGATCGTATTTTTTATACGACTCATGTTCGACCTTTCGGTCTTCCGTGTTCCGAGGCCATGTCTGTACATGCTAGGCTCGTCAAGTCAACCTAAGAGTATTGCGTGTGTAAATCTGGCTTACACCCATTGTATTCGAACATTAGAATCTATCACACCCGATCATCACGTGGTGCTTAGAAACAATGAACCTTCGCAACGGTGCACAGTTAGGGGGAACACTTTCTTGAAATTATTGCGAGGGATCATCTTATTTAAGCTACCGTCGTTCTAAGCAAATAAGATGTAAAACATGATAAACATCACATGCAATCAAATAGTGACATGATATGGCCAATATCATTTTGCTCCTTTTGATCTCCATCTTCGGGGCGCCATGATCATCATCGTCATCGGCATGACACCATGATCTCCATCATCATGATCTCCATCATCGTGTCTTCATGAAGTCGTCTCGTCAACTATTACTTCTACTACCATGGCTAACGGTTTAGCAATAAAGTAAGGAAATTACATGATGTTTAAGTTGACACGTGGGTCATAAATAAATTAAGACAACTCCTATGGCTCCTGCCGGTTGTCATACTCATCGACATGCAAGTCGTGATTCCTATTACAAGAACATGATCAATCTCATACATCACATATATCATTCATCACATCCTTTTGGCCATATCACATCACAAGGCATATGCTGCAAAAACAAGTTAGACGTCCTCTAATTGTTGTTGCAAATTTTTACGTGGCTGCTATAGGTTTCTAGAAAGAACGTTTCTTACCTACTTCAAAACCATAACGTGATATGCCAATTCTATTTACCCTTCATAAGGACCCTTTTCATCGAATCCGATCCGACTAAAGTGGGAGAGACAGACACCTGCTAGCCACCTTATGCAACTAGTGCATGTCAGTCGGTGGAACCAGTCTCACGTAAGCGTACGTGTAAGGTCGGTCCGGGCCGCTTCATCCCACGATGCCGCCGAATCAAAATAAGACTAGTAACGGCAAGCAAATTGACAAAATCGACGCCCACAACAACTTGTGTTCTACTCGTGCATAGAAACTACGCATAAACCTGGCTCATGATGCCACTGTTGGGGAACGTAGCAATAATTCAAAATTTTCTACGTATCACCAAGATAAATCTATGGAGTAATCTAGCAACAAGAGGAAGGAGAGTGCATCTACATACCCTTGTAGATCGCTAAGCGGAAGCATTGCAAGAACGCGGATGAAGGAGTCGTACTCGCAGCGATTCAGATCGCGGTTGATTCCGATCTAAGCGCCGAACAACGGCGCCTCCACGTTCGACACACGTGCAGCCCGGTGACGTCTCCCACGCCTTGATCTAGCAAGGGGAGAAGGAGAGGTTGGGGAAGACTCCGTCCAGCAGCAGCACGACGGCGTGGTGGTGAAGGAGGAGCGTGGCAATCCTGCAGGGCTTCGCCAAGCACTGCGGGAGAGGAGGAGGACTTGGGAGAGGGGAAGGGTTGTGCCAGAACTTGGGTTGCTGCTGCCCTCCCACCCCCACATATATATAGGGGCAAGGGAGAGGGGGGTCGGCCCCCTCAGATCCAATCTGAGGAGGGGCGGTGGCTAGGGGGTTTGCCTTGCCCCCAAGGCAAGGGGGCGCCCCCCTTTAGGGTTCCCCCCAAACCCTAGGCGCATGGGCCCTAGGGGGGAGGTGCCCAGCCTACTAAGGGGCTGGTCCCTCTCCACACACAGCCCATAGGGCCCTCCGGGGCAGGTGACCCTCCTGGTGGACCCCCGGAACCCCTTCGGTGGTCTCGGTACAATACCGGTAACCCCCGAATTATTCTGGTGACCGTATGATGACTTCCCATATATAAATCTTTACCTCTGGACCATTCCGGAACTCCTAGTGATGTCCGGGATCTCATCCGGGACTCTGAACAACATTCGGTAACCACGTACATCTATTCCATATAACCCTAGCGTCATCGAACCTTAAGTGTGTAGACCCTACGGGCTCGGGAGTCATGCAGACATGGCCGAGACAACTCTCCGGTCAATAACCAACAGTGGGATCTGGATACCCATGTTGGTTCCCACATGCTCCACGATGATCTCATCGGATGAACCACGATGTCAAGGATTCAATCAATCTCGTATACAATTCCCTTTGTCTATCGGTACGATACTTGCCCGAGATTCGATCGTCGGTATCCCAATACCTTGTTCAATCTCGTTACTGGCAAGTCTCTTTACTCGTTCCGTAACACATCATCCCGTGATCAACTCCTTGGTCACATTGTGCACATTATGATGATGTCCTACCGAGTGGGCCTAGAGATACCTCTCCGTTACACGGAGTGACAAATCTCAGTCTCGATTCGTGCCAACCCAACAGACACTTTCGGAGATACCCGTAGTGCACCTTTATAGCCACCCAGTTACGTTGTGGCGTTTGGCACACCCAAAGCACTCCTATGGTATCCGGGAGTTGCACAATCTCATGGTCTAAGGAAATGATACTTGACATTAGAAAAGCTTTAGCATACGAACTACACGATCCTGTGCTAAGCTTAGGATTGGGTCTTGTTCATCACATCATTCTCCTAATGATGTGATCCCATTATCAACGACATCCAATGTCCATGGTCAGGAAACCGTAACCATCTATTGATCAACGAGCTAGTCAACTAGAGGCTTACTAGGGACATGGTGTTGTCTATGTATCCACACATGTATCTGAGTTTCCTATCAATACAATTCTAGCATGGATAATAAACGATTATCATGAACAAGGAAATATAGTAATAACCAATTTATTATTGCCTCTAGGGCATATTTCCAACACTTAAACTAGCACTCTGCCACGTGAAAGCCAACATCAACTATTCCTTTTTTGGGAAGAGGGCTAGTGCTACTCGAGTATTACTACATCCCTTGATTATTACATCCACCGAGTCAGAAGAGATCAAGGACTGCTGGAGGAAGACTCAGACAAGGACGGTCAAATTGACTACGACCCGGAAAACAGACTAGCAGGCAGCCTTGGCTATTCGCCGCCGAGTCGCCGCTATGGCCTTCCATTGCGGGCGTGACCCGGTCTCGAGCTGCCATCAGCACGCCCCGGCTTTGAGTCGCCAACGCCCTCAAGTTACAGCCAAACCGCCGCCGTTTAAGTGCACGTCCGCAGAGAAGTCACCACTGCGGCTACAGTTGCCAGCCTCTTGAGCCACCGGCCGCCGAGTCGTCGCCTGTGCCAGGACAGCCCGCCCTCAACGCGATCAGCCACGGATTGCTCCTGCTGCTGCAAGCGGGCCCGTGGCCTTGGGTTTCTTCTACAAGTCACCATCAAACCGCCCAATGCTAATTAGTAGTGTGGACATGCCGGAATGGGTCCGGAGTAAGGACGCGAAGGTGAGGTCCTGGACGTGCGGCAGAGCCAGCACAGTGCCACGAGAAGCTGGAGGCGCGACGCGCGGTTCACAGCGAGGCTGACGTAAACCGATGGAGCGGGTGGATGTGAGTCGGCGGAGGCGACTGAGCGGATTCAGCAGGAGGCGGAGGCGGCTCGCTGCAACAGCTGATGATGAGGAAATTTTACAGCAAGGTAAAGTGAGGCGAGTCGCCAGGGAGGCCAGGTGGCTGTCGATGCAGGGTGGCTCTCGGGCTGCTCAACATGGGAAGGAGGTAAAGCATGTCCTCACTACTAAGGTCGTCCCGTGCCGTCCCGGGTCTCCTGTTTGCTGGTCCGGTGCCGTTCCCACCTCTGTTAATCGTGGTCTTGCATAGCCGACGCCCATCCGAGTCGCCACTCCAGGTTGCCATGACCCGCCGGCCTGCGCAGATCATCTTTCGGTCACAAAACATCAGGTGATATTCATCTAAAATTATTTTATTAGCGCATATTGTTTTTGTCAAAAAACAATCACTTCGGTATATACACTTTTGTGTGCAGGACAATGATTCATCATAAAGATGGTATAATGCCGTACCCACGGGGTGTGCGTTAGCATCATCATGCAATGACATCTGTGATCGCTTACTGTTCAACAGGTGGGCGCAAGCAGCCGCCCATGCGGTTCAGTTTACATCAACATAACGCGGCTAATTCGCCTGTCCGTGCAGCTTACCGCTCCTGCTATTGACTCGCCCGTCCGCACCGGCTTACAACGCCATGGGTGACTCATCCGTCTGCTCTCGTGGCCGGTTCAACCGTGATTGATTTCAGCGTCACCGCAGTGATCATCAACTTCACGGTGGATAAATATCAGGTGAAATCCATCTGGTATTTTTTTTATATTACATATTGCTTTCTTTAAAAGAGCAATTATTCTGGCTTGTAAGTTCTCCAATGTAGGACAGGGTTATTATATCATTGCGCCGTTGAAGGACTCATACTGGTTTATATCACGGTCAAATATGGAGAGTCTCAAGCAAACTCCTCGAATAGTCTTAAGACTCAGGGGCTACAATGACATGACTCGGGAACTCCGGGTCATTGGAGGGAATGATAACCCGGTTCCGGAGGATACCGCCATATTGATGAAAATTTAAAGGTCGTCAGAAATTGTCGGTTCAAAATAAAGATTTCGGTTTAAAATCCGGTTCAAGAGACATCTCTCTCTCGCAAAGCTTTTAAGCTCTCAAATCCGGTTCAAACAACCGGCTCAAGGTAAATTTATCTCTTACAAAGCTTTTACGCTCTCAAATCCGGTTCAAACATCCGGCTCAAGGACAATTTGTCTCCCACAAAGTTTTGAAGCTTTCAAATCCGGTTTAAAGTTCCGGTTCAAAAAGAATTAATCTCTCGCAAGATTCTAATTCTCAGAAAAATTAAAGGTTGCCAAAGAGAACTTGCTGCCATGATGCGTGGTTCAAACATGGGTATCCTGCCTTACGACTTACCTTATTATGGTCACTTGGGGGCTTCCTGCTCATTGAGCATAGCTGTCGGTACCCTCTTGATCAGCGCGATGCCAAAATTTATATGGTCACTTGGGGGCTTCCTGTTCATCGAGCATAGCTGTCGGTACCCTCTTGATCGCGTGATGCCAAAATTTATATGGTCACTTGGGGGCTTCCTATTCAAATTCGAACCAAAGAGAATATAGCTGTTGGTACCCTCTTGATCGGCACACTGCCAAACTCACTAGGGGGCTTCTTGATCGTATTCGAATCATAGCTTAACCCCTTTTCGGTACAATTTGGATTGTATTCAATCAGGGTCGTTAAAAACCTCTCAAGGTCATTTGGGGGCTTCCTGTTCAAACATAGGTCGTATTCGAACCAAAGAGAACATAGATGTCGGTACCCTCTTGATCAGCGCAACGCCAAAGCCAATGGGGGCTACATTATCGTATTCAAATCCTAGCATAACCCCTTTGGAATGGTTTACTGATCGTATTCGAATTAGAAACCTCGATTTTTATTTGGTTTAAGTTTTTGCAAACAATCTTTGGTTTTGTCTTAGACTTTTTTCTTCAGATCTAAGTATAAGTGTGGTTTCGTTTAAACTCGGCTTGGCTTTGGACGATAAGTCGCCAACATGTGACAATCATCATATATTTGGAAGTATTGGCTTCTAAGGATTGGGTTATCACCCTTACTGCACAGGTCATGTAAACCGGCAGTACAAATTCAATATCACAATGGTTATATGTGGGATATTATGACCCGCCCTGCAGTAAACCGCCAAGGGATCTTGTGATCTACCTGTGTGCAGGATAAGACTACATTTGGGTGGTTACCCGCCCTCGCTTTTGACGTTAAGTCGCCAGGGCATATGTCGTTTAACTCTATGTAGGATTTACAGAGCTATGATTTACATAAATGATTAAGTTCCAGCCCATCATCAAAGATTGAAATTGGTGTCTCAAAAGGGTTATCAATTCTTGATTTTCTCAAAGGCTATAAGCCGCCGGGTTATAAAAATTCTGGCTTACAATGGAGGCATATTAAATCTGATGGGGAACGTAGTAATTTCAAAAAAATTCCTACGCACACGCAAGATCATGGTGATGCATAGCAACGAGAGGGGAGAGTGTGATCTACATACCTAGTAGATCGACAACGGAAGCGTTTGGTTGATGTAGTCGTACGTCTTCACGGCCCGACCGATCAAGCACCGAAACTACGGCACCTCCGAGTTTTAGCACACGTTCAGCTCGATGACGATCCCCGGACTCTGATCAAGCAAAGTGTCGGGGAAGAGTTCCATCAGCACGACGGCGTGGTGACGATCTTGATGTACTACTGCAGCAGGGCTTCGCCTAAACTCCGCTACAATATTATCGAGGACTATGGTGGCTGGGGGCGCCACACACAGCTAAGGAATAGATCACGTGGATCAACTTGTGTATCTCTGGGGTGCCCCTGCCTCTGTATATAAAGGACTAAAGGGGGGAGGCCAGCCGGCCATGAGGGGCGCGCCAGGATGAGTCCTACTCCCTCCGGGAGTAGGACTTCTCCCCCAATCCTAGTTGGAATAGAATTCATGAGCTGGAAAAGAGAGAGAGAGAGAGAGAAGGAGGAGGGCGCCGACCCCCTCTCTCCTTGTCCTATTCGGACTAGGGGGGAGGGGCGCGCGGCCCAAACCCTGGCTGCCTCTCCTCTTCTTCCACTATGGCCCATTAAGGCCCATATAGCTCCCGGGGGGTTCCGGTAACCTCCCGGTACTCCGGTAAAATCCCGATTTCACCCGGAACACTTCCGATATCCAAACATAGGCTTCAAATATATCAATCTTTATGTCTCGACCATTTCGAGACTCCTCGTCATGTCCGTGATCATATCCGGGACTCCGAACAAACTTCGGTACATCAAAATGTATAAACTCATAATATAACTGTCATCGTAACCTTAAGCATGCGGACCCTACGGGTTCGAGAATAATGTAGACATGACCGAGACATGTCTCCGTTCAATAACCAATAGCGGAACCTGGATGCTCATATTGGCTCCTACATATTCTACAAAGATCTTTATCGGTCAGACCGCATAACAACATACGTTGTTCCCTTTGTCATCGGTATGTTACTTGCCCGAGATTCGATCGTCGGTATTCCAATACCTAGTTCAATCTCGTTAACGGCAAGTCTCTTTACTCGTTCTGTAATACATCATCCCGCAACTAACTCATTAGTTGCAATGCTTGCAAGGCTTAAGTGATGTGCATTACCGAGAGGGCCCAGAGATACCTCTCGACAATCGGAGTGACAAATCCTAATCTCGAAATACGCCAACCCAACATGTACCTTTGGAGACACCTGTAGAGCTCCTTTATAATCACCCAGTTACGTTGTGACGTTTGGTAGCACACAAAGTGTTCCTCCGGCAAACGGGAGTTGCATAATCTCATAGTCATAGGAACATGTATAAGTCATGAAGAAAGCAATAGCAACATACTAAACGATCGGGTGCTAAGCTAATGGAATGGGTCATGTCAATCAGATCATTCACTTAATGATGTGATCCCGTTAATCAAATAACAACTCATTGTTCATGGTTAGGAAACATAACCATCTTTGATTAACGAGCTAGTCAAGTAGAGGCATACTAGTGACACTTTGTTTGTCTATGTATTCACACATGTATTATGTTTCCGGTTAATACAATTCTAGCATGAATAATAAACATTTATCATGATATAAGGAAATAAATAATAACTTTATTATTGCCTCTAGGGCATATTTCCTTCAGTCTCCCACTTGCACTAGAGTCAATAATCTAGATTACACAGTAATGATTCTAACACCCATGGAGCCTTGGTGCTGATCATGTTTTGCTCGTGGAAGAGGCTTAGTCAACGGGTCTGCAACATTCAGATCCGTATGTATCTTGCAAATCTCTATGTCTCCCACCTGGACTAGATCCCTGATGGAATTGAAGCGTCTCTTGATGTGCTTGGTTCTCTTGTGAAATCTGGATTCCTTTGCCAAGGCAATTGCACCAGTATTGTCACAAAAGATTTTCATTGGACCCGATGCACTAGGTATGACACCTAGATCGGATATGAACTCCTTCATCTAGACTCCTTCATTTGCTGCTTCCGAAGCAGCTATGTATTCCGCTTCACATGTAGATCCCGCTACAACACTTTGTTTAGAACTGCACCAACTGACAGCTCCACCGTTTAATGTAAACACGTATCCGGTTTGCGATTTAGAATCGTCCGGATCAGTGTCAAAGCTTGCATCAACGTAACCTTTTACGATGAGCTCTTTGTCACCTCCATATATGAGGAACATATCCTTAGTCCTTTTCAGGTATTTCAGGATGTTCTTGACCGCTGTCCAGTGATCCACTCCTGGATTACTTTGGTACCTCCCTGCTAGACTTATAGCAAGGCACACATCAGGTCTGGTACACAGCATTGCATACATGATAGAGCCTATGGCTGAAGCATAGGGAACATCTTTCATATTCTCTCTATCTTCTGCAGTGGTCGGGCATTGAGTCTTACTCAACTTCACACCTTGTAACACAGGCAAGAACCCTTTCTTTGCTTGATCCATTTTGAACTTCTTCAAAATTTTGTCAAGGTATGTGGTTTGTGAAAGTCCAATTAAGCGTCTTGATCTATCTCTATAGATCTTAATGCCTAATATGTAAGCAGCTTCACCGAGGTCTTTCATTGAAAAACTCTTATTCAAGTATCCCTTTATGCTATCCAGAAATTCTATATCATTTCCAATTAGTAATATGTCATCTACATATAATATCAGAAATGCTACAGAGCTCCCACTCACTTTCTTGTAAATACAGGCTTCTCCAAAAGTCTGTATAAAACCAAATGCTTTGATCACACTATCAAAGCGTTTATTCCAACTCCGAGAGGCTTGCACCAGTCCATAAATGGATCGCTGGAGCTTGCACACTTTGTTAGCTCCCTTTGGATCGACAAAACCTTCTGGTTGCATCATATACAACTCTTCTTCCAGAAATCCATTCAGGAATGCAGTTTTGACATCCATCTGCCAAATTTCATAATCATAAAATGCGGCAATTGCTAACATGATTCGGACAGACTTAAGCATCGCTACGGGTGAGAAGGTCTCATCGTAGTCAATCCCTTGAACTTGCCAAAAGCCTTTTGCGACAAGTCAAGCTTTGTAGACAGTAATATTACCGTCAGCGTCAGTCTTCTTCTTGAAGATCCATTTATTCTCAATTGCTTGCCGATCATCGGGCAAGTCAACCAAAGTCCATACTTTGTTCTCATACATGGATCCCATCTCAGATTTCATGGCTTCAAGCCACTTTGCGGAATCTGGGCTCACCATCGCTTCTTCATAGTTCGTAGGTTCATCATGATCTAATAGCATGACTTCCAGAACGGGATTACCGTACCACTCTGGTGCGGATCTTACTCTGGTTGATCTACGAGGTTCAGTAGTATCTTGTTCTGAAGTTTCATGATCATTATCATTAGCTTCCTCACTAACTGGTGTAGGTGTCACAGAAACAGTTTTCTGTGATGTACTACTTTCCAATAAGGGAGCAGGTACAGTTACCTCGTCAAGTTCTACTTTCCTCCCACTCACTTCTTTCGAGAGAAACTCCTTCTCTAGAAAGTTTCCGAATTTAGCAACAAAAGTCTTGCCTTCAGATCTGTGATAGAAGGTGTATCCAATAGTCTCCTTTGGATATCCTATGAAGACACATTTCTCCGATTTGGGTTCGAGCTTATCAGGTTGAAGCTTTTTCACATAAGCATCGCAGCCCCAAACTTTCAGAAACGACAACTTTGGTTTCTTGCCAAACCACAGTTCATAAGGCGTCGTCTCAACGGATTTTGATGGTGCCCTATTTAACGTGAATGCGGCCGTCTCTAGAGCGTATCCCCAAAACGATAGCGGTAAATCAGTAAGAGACATCATAGATCGCACCATATCTAGTAAAGTACGATTACGACGTTCGGACACACCATTACGCTGTGGTGTTCCGGGTGGCGTGAGTTGCGAAACTATTCCACAATTTTTCAAATGTACACCAAACTCATAACTCAAATATTCTCCTCCACGATCAGATCGTAGAAACTTTATTTTCTTGTTACGATGATTTTCAACTTCACTCTGAAATTCTTTGAACTTTTCAAACGTTTCAGACTTATGTTTCATTAAGTAGATATACCCATATCTGCTTAAATCATCTGTGAAGGTGAGAAAATAACGATATCCGCCACGAGCCTCAATATTCATCGGACCACATACATCTGTATGTATGATTTCCAACAAATCTGTTGCTCTCTCCATAGTACCGGAGAACGGCGTTTTAGTCATCTTGCCCATGAGGCACGGTTCGCAAGTACCAAGTGATTCATAATCAAGTGGTTCCAAAAGTCCATCAGTATGGAGTTTCTTCATGCGCTTTACACCGATATGACCTAAACGGCAGTGCCACAAATAAGTTGCACTATCATTATCAACTCTGCATCTTTTGGCTTCAACATTATGAATATGTGTATTACTACTATCGAGATTTAACAAGAATAGACCACTCTTCAAGGGTGCATGACCATAAAAGATATTACTCATATAAATAGAACAACCATTATTCTCTGATTTAAATGAATAACCGTCTCGCATCAAACAAGATCCAGATATAATGTTCATGCTTAACGCTGGCACCAAATAACAATTATTTAGGTCTAATATTAATCCCGAAGGTAGATGTAGAGGTAGCGTGCCGACTGCGATCACATCGACTTTGGAACCGTTTCCCACGCGCATCGTCACCTCGTCCTTAGCCAATCTTCGCTTAATCCGTAGTCCCTGTTTCGAGTTGCAAATATTAGCAACAGAACCAGTATCAAATACCCAGGTGCTACTGCGAGTATTAGTAAGGTACACATCAATAACATGTATATCACATATACCTTTGTTCACCTTGCCATCCTTCTTATCCGCCAAATACTTGGGGCAGTTCCGCTTCCAGTGACCAGTCTGCTTGCAATAGAAGCACTCAGTTTCAGGCTTAGGTCCAGGTTTGGGTTTCTTCTCTTGAGTAGCAACTTGCTTGCCGTTCTTTTTGAAGTTTCCCTTCTTCTTCCCTTTGCCCTTTTTCTTGAAACTAGTGGTCTTGTTGACCATCAACACTTGATGCTCCTTCTTGATTTCTACCTCCGCAGCTTTCAGCATTGCGAAGAGCTCGGGAATAGTCTTATTCATCCCTTGCATATTATAGTTCATCACGAAGCTCTTGTAGCTTGGTGGCAGTGATTGGAGAATTCTGTCAATGACGCAGTCATCTGGAAGATTAACTCCCAACTGAATCAAGTGATTATTATACCCAGACATTTTGAGTATATGCTCACTGACAGAACTGTTCTCCTCCATCTTGCAGCTATAGAACTTATTGGAGACTTCGTATCTCTCAATCCGGGCATTTGCTTGAAATATTAACTTCAACTCCTGGAACATCTCATATGCTCCATGACGTTCAAAACATCGTTGAAGTCCCGATTCTAAGCCGTAAAGCATGGCACACTGAACTATCGAGTAGTCATCAGCTTTGCTCTGCCAGACGTTCACAACATCCGGCGTTGCTCCTGCAGCAGGCCTGGCACCCAGCGGTGCTTCAAGGACGTAATTCTTCTGTGCAGCAATGAGGATAATCCTCAAGTTACGGACCCAGTCCGTGTAATTGCTACCATCATCTTTCAACTTTGCTTTCTCAAGGAACGTATTAAAATTCAACGGAACAACAGCACGAGCCATCTATCTACAATCAAACATAAACAAGCAAGATACTAATCAGGTACTAATTTTCATGATAAATTTAAGTTCAGTTAATTTACTTAAAGAACTCCCACTTAGATAGACATCCCTCTAATCCTCTAAGTGATTACGTGATCCAAATCAACTAAACCATGTCCGATCATCACGTGAGATGGAGTAGTTTCATTGGTGAACATCTTTATATTGATCATATCTACTATATGATTCACGCTCGACCTTTCGGTCTCCGTGTTCCGAGGCCATATCTGTATATGCTTGGCTCATCAAGTTTAACCTGAGTATTCCGCGTGTGCAACTGTTTTGCACCCATTGTATTTGAACGTAGAGCCTATCACACCCGATCATCATGTGGTGTCTCAGCACGAAGAACTTTCGCAACGGTGCATACTCAGGGAGAACACTACTTGATAATTAGTGAGAGATCATCTTATAATGCTACCGTCAATCAAAGCAAGATAAGATGCATAAAAGATAAACATCACATGCAATCAATATAAGTGATATGATATGGCCATCATCATCTTGTGCTTGTGATCTCCATCTCCGAAGCACCGTCGTGATCACCATCGTCACCGGCGCGACACCTTGATCTTCATCATAGCATCGTTGTCGTCTCGCCGAGCTTGTGCTTCCACGACTATCGCTACCGCTTAGTGATAAAGTAAAGCATTACATCGCGATTGCATTGCATACAATAAAGCGACAACCATATGGCTCCTGCCAGTTGCCGATAACTCGGTTACAAAACATGATCATCTCATACAATAAAATCAGCATCATGTCTTGACCATATCACATCACAACATGCCCTGCAAAAACAAGTTAGACGTCCTCTACTTTGTTGTTGCAAGTTTTACGTGGCTGCTACGGGCTTAAGCAAGAACCAATCTTACCTACGCATCAAAACCACAACGATGGTTTGTCAAGTTGGTGATGTTTTAACCTTCGCAAGGACCGGGCATAGCCACACTCGATTCAACTAAAGTTGGAGAAACTGTCACCCGCAAGCCACCTATGTGCAAAGCACGTCGGGAGAACCGGTCTCGCGTAAGCGTACGCGTAATGTCGGTCCGGGCCGCTTCGTCCAACAATACCGCCGAACCAAAGTATGACATGCTGGTAAGCAGTATGACTTATATCACCCACAACTCACTTGTGTTCTACTTGTGCATATAACATCAACATATAAAACCTAGGCTCGGATGCCACTGATGGGGAACATAGTAATTTCAAAAAAATTCCTACGCACATGCAAGATCATGGTGATGCATAGCAACGAGAGGGGAGAGTGTGATCTACATACCTAGTAGATCGACAACGGAAGCGTTTGGTTGATGTAGTCGTACGTCTTCACGGCTCGACCGATCAAGCACCGAAACTACGGCACCTCCGAGTTTTAGCACACGTTCAGCTCGATGACGATCCCCGGACTCCGATCCAGCAAAGTGTCGGGGAAGAGTTCCGTCAGCACGACGGCGTGGTGACGATCTTGATGTACTACTGCAACAGGGCTTCGCCTAAACTCCGCTACAATATTATCGAGGACTATGGTGGCTGGGGGCACCGCACACGGCTAAGGAATAGATCACGTGGATCAACTTGTGTATCTCTGGGGTGCCCCTGCCTCCGTATATAAAGGACTAAAGGGGGGAAGGCCAGCCGGCCATGAGGGGCGCGCCAGGATGAGTCCTACTCCCTCCGGGAGTAGGACTTCTCCCCCAATCCTAGTTGGAATAGGATTCATGAGGTGGAAAAGAGAGAGAGAGAAGGAGGAGGGCGCCGGCCCCCTCTCTCCTTGTCCTATTCAGACTAGGGGGAGGGGCGCGCGGCCCAAACCCTGGCTGCCTCTCCTCTTCTTCCACTATGGCCCATTAAGGCCCATATAGCTCCCGGGGGGTTCCGGTAACCTCCCGGTACTCCGGTAAAATCCTGATTTCACCCGGAACACTTCCGATATCCAAACATAGGCTTCCAATATATCAATATTTATGTCTCGACCATTTCGAGACTCCTCGTCATGTCCGTGATCATATCCGGGACTCCGAACAAACTTCGGTACATCAAAATGTATAAACTCATAATATAACTGTCATCGTAACCTTAAGCGTGCGGACCCTACGGGTTCGAGAATAATGTAGACATGACCGAGACATGTCTCCAGTCAATAACCAATAGCGGAACCTGGATGCTCATATTGGCTCCTACATATTCTACGAAGGTCTTTATCGGTCAGACCGCATAACAACATACGTTGTTCCCTTTGTCATCGGTATGTTACTTGCCCGAGATTCGATCGTCGGTATTCCAATACCTAGTTCAATCTCGTTAACGGCAAGTCTCTTTACTCGTTCTGTAATACATCATCCCGCAACTAACTCATTAGTTGCAATGCTTGCAAGGCTTAAGTGATGTGCATTACCGAGAGGGCCCAGAGATACCTCTCCGACAATCGGAGTGACAAATCCTAATCTCGAAATACGCCAACCCAACATGTACCTTTGGAGACACCTGTAGAGCTCCTTTATAATCACCCAGTTACGTTGTGACGTTTGGTAGCACACAAAGTGTTCCTCCGGCAAACGGGAGTTGCATAATCTCATAGTCATAGGAACATGTATAAGTCATGAAGAAAGCAATAGCAACATACTAAACGATCGGGTGCTAAGCTAATGGAATGGGTCATGTCAATCAGATCATTCACTTAATGATGTGATCCCGTTAATCAAATAACAACTCATTGTTCATGGTTAGGAAACATAACCATCTTTGATTAACGAGCTAGTCAAGTAGAGGCATACTAGTGACACTTTGTTTGTCTATGTATTCACACGTGTATTATGTTTCCGGTTAATACAATTCTAGCATGAATAATAAACATTTATCATGATATAAGGAAATAAATAATAACTTTATTATTGCCTCTAGGGCATATTTCCTTCAAAATCGCCATCGGCCAAGAGCCGCTGGGTATTTAAACTCGGATTTACTTGTCAACAGATAAGGTATTCAAAGTCGCTTTGGCACAATGGCTATTATTTTATCAATGAATATGGTTTATTCTACAATGGAAGGAATAATCCCGAGTCGCTGCAGGCTTACGACCTGGCACTTGGGGGCTACATTATTGAAATTGAGATCACATCAAATATGCAAGTCCCATGTCACTGCCAGCATGCACCATGGCACTTGGGGGCTAGATATATGCAGTATTCAGTCTTTACTAGTGACTAAGATGAACAACATGGATTTCTTCAAAGTGGCAGTATTTATATTGAAGCAAGTCTTAAGTCATCACTTTGTTTCTGCTCAAGACTTGGGGGCTACAGGTAATATGGATATAAGGGAGAAAAATCTTCAAATTCTCAGTTTTGAGTAAACCAGATTGACCCGGCGTCACCAATAACTATGACCCGGCGTCGGCAACAATTATGACCCGGCGCTATGAAATATTTACAAACCGGATATTTTGGCAATGATAAACCGGCAAGTTCTAGAAGCCGGCTAAATATTAGTTGAATATTTCAAGACCAATATTTTTTCAGAGCATTGAAGGCCGACTCAAATGGATTATTTCTTATAATATTTCTCTACAAGAGCCAATGTCAGCAAATTGGTTATAAAGCTGGCCTATTGACCCGGATTTTTTAGACGAAGTGCCTGGATTTTTTGCATTGGCAAGGTTTGGACATATCTGTTAAAAGAGATTTGCTATAAGATCTTTGAGTATGCATCCAGGAGGAAATGACAAGGACTTAAAGATGATCAGGTGCCGGTTCAGGAAAATATTTAACCCGGAGCACAACCTCTCAAGTTTGTTCTTGTGTTTATTTTACAGGATCAGTTTAACATGGATAAATCCAAATTAAACTGGGGGCTAATGTCAGGGATATACCCCGCGGTATGACCCGGTCGGGCTTGGCGTTTTCATTGGTAACCCGCCGGAGTGGCGACTCACGAACCTGGCAACTCACGGATGGCCCTAACGGCGGGTCAGATAGAAGACTAGGCCCAAGGCCCAAAAGGCCGGTTCATGTTAATAGTGGGCCGGTTTACGAGGAAAGGCATAAGGAGTTTTCCCTTAAGGGGGCAGACTAGGATTCCACTTGTAATAGACTAATCCTAATCCTACTAGGACCAGTCATGTAACCCGCCCCTTCAACATATATAAGGAGGGGCAGGGCTCCCCAAAGAGGGGACAAGCAAAAAGAAACAATCTCTAGGGCTAGACACAAAGGGGGAGCCGGCTTATGCGACGACTCTCTCATGATCATAATGAGATCTAGCCACAAACAGCATGTGGGGCTATTACCGGATGATGTTTCCCGGGGCCCGAAGCTGTCTAAATCCTTGTCTTGTGCGTTCATCCACCATGCGTCCCTCATCCCGATCAACCCCTCTCAAGCTACCACAAAGATGCGCTGGCCTCACGACTAAGTCCTCACACTAGGACATCTGCCATGACAATTCCATGACATGAAGCATTAAGTAACACGGTTGATGTAGTCGAACGTCTTCGCAATCCAACCGATCAAGTACCGAACACACGTCACATCCATGATCTGCACACATTCAGCTTGGTGACGTCCCTCGAACTCTAGATCCAGCTGAGGCCGACGGAGAGTTTCGTCAGCACGATGGGGTGTTGACGGTGATGATGAAGTTACCAACGCAGGGCTTCGTCTAAGCACTACGACAATATGACCGGGGTGGAAATCTATGGAGGTGGGCACCGCATACGGCTAAGAAATCAACTTGTGTGTCTATGGGGTGCCCCTCCCCCGTATATAAAGGAGTGGAGGAGGGGGCCGACCGGCCTCATAGGGCGCGCCCCAAGGGGGGAATCCTACTCCTACTAAGAGTAGGTTCCCCCCTTTCCTAGTCCAACTAGGAGGGGAAGGAAAGGGAAGAGGGGAAGAAGGAAAGGGGGGTCGGCCCCCTCCCCAATTTGGTTGGGCTTTGGGGGGGCGCCCCTCCTCTTGGCCACCTCCTCCTCTCTTCCACTGAAGCCCATGAAGGCCCATTAACCCCGCGGGGGGTTCCGGTAACCCCCCGATACTCCGGAAAATGCCCGAACCTATTTGAAACCTTTCTGGTGTCCAAACATAACCTTCCAATATATCAATCTTCATGTCTCGACCATTTCAAGACTTCTCGTCATGTCCGTGATCACGTCCGGGACTCCGAACAATCTTCGGTACATCAAATCACATAACTCACAATACATATCGTCATCGAACATTAAGCGTGCGGACCCTACGGGTTCGAGAACTATGTAGACATGACCGAGGCTCATCTCCGGTCAATAACCAATAGCGGAACCTGGATGCTCGTATTGGTTCCTACATATTCTACGAAGATCTTTATCGGTCAAACCGCATAACAACATACGTTGTTCCCTTTGTCATCGGTATGTTACTTACGCGATATTCGATCGTCGGTATCTTCATACCTAGTTCAATCTCGTTACCGGCAAGTCTCTTTACTCATTTTGTAATGTATCATCCCACAACTAACTCATTAGTTACATTGCTTGCAAGGCTTATAGTGATGTGCATTACCGAGAGGGCCCAGAGATACCTCTCCGACAATCGGAGTGACAAATCCTAATCTCGATCTATGACAACTCAAAAAACACCATCGGAGACACCTATAGAGCATCTTTATAATCACCCAGTTACGTTGTGACGGTTGATAGCACACTAAGTGTTCCTCCGGTATTCGGGAGTTGCATAATCTCATAGTCATAGAAACATGTACAAGTTATGGAGAAAGCAATAGCAATAAACTAAACGATCAAATTGCTAAGCTAACGGATGGGTCATGTCAATCACATCATTCTCTAATGATGTTATCCCGTTCATCAAATGACAACTCATGTCTATGGCTAAGAAACTTAATCATGTTTGATTAACAAGCTAGTCAAGTAGAGGCATACTAGTGACACTCTGTTTGTCTATGTATTCACACATGTACTAAGTTTCCGGTTAATACAATTCTAGCATGAATAGTAAACATTTATCATGACATAAGGAAATATAAATAACAACTTTATTATTGCCTCTAGGGCATATTTCCTTCAGGCGAGGGAGGCAGTTGTGGCGAGGGAGGCAGGGGCGTCGAGGGTGGCTTCGGTGGCGGCGAGGGCGGCTCCGGTGGCGTTGATGAGGCCGCGCGGCTCCAATGGTGTTGGGGGTGGCTCCGGCGGCGTCGATGACGCGCGGCTCTGGTGGCTCCGGGGGCGTCGACGTCAGCAGGAGACGGCGGTGAAGTGGGACGACGGCGAAGTGGGGAGACGGCGACTAAGTGGGGCGAGGGATTTGGGGGAGAAGTGGTGGCCGGGGGGAAGGAAACCGCGCGGGGGTTAAGTCAAACGTAGCGGTAGCGCTAGAAGTAAAAACGCACTATAGCTAAGTTAGCTATAGCACTTTTACAAAACGCGCTACTGCTATAGCTATTTATTTTCCTTTTCTTTTCTTATTTCCTTTTCCCTTTCTATAACGGGGGTCTAAAAAATGCGCTGCTGCTATATTATCTATAGCGCCTGTTATGAACAGACCTATTGCTATGCCTTTCTCCTTTATTTCTATATTTTCTTTTATTTTCCTTTACATTTATTTTTTCTTTCTCCTTTTTCTATTTCTTTCATTTTCATTTATTTTTATATTTGATTTTCATTTTTTTCATTAGCAGTAGCGCTTTTCAAGGCAAACGCGCTGCTACAATAATCTTAGCAGTAACATGGTTTCTCTAAGACTGCTACTACTATTTGTAGCCTCTCGGCTTAGTAGTGGGAATTTTAGTAGTAGCGCTTTTTCCCGAAGAAGCACTACTGCTACATCTGTATCTGTAGCACGGTTCAAGCGCACGCGCTACTGCTATGTAGCACTAGCGCCCTTTTTTAACCAGCGCTACTGCTAAAGTTCTGTGTATAAGGTTTTCCGTAGTAGTGATAGTAAAGTAGTACACCTTCCGATGGCAATAACAAATTCTGAATAATAAGATTAAGGAAAAATTAGTATGCCGATCTTTTCTAGAAAACAAATAAAATATGATTCCTTGGTCTTCAGAGAAAATAGAAATCATTTTTCATAATTCCAATACGAAACGACTTTATTTGTAGAAGCAAGGCAAGCAACTCAGCCAAATGGATGCTGTAGTTACATGAATACAAACGTAGCAAAAGGAAATCATATATGCACGGGACATGGACACAACACAAAAAAATGTTTATGCATATTTCGCATACATAACTAAAGTTAATGATTATCTCATGCAAAAATAGTCACTAATTAATTAACTCAATTCATCCAACATTATATTGCTAGTCTGATACAACTTGTACCGAGGATTATTATAAAAGAGCACTTCTAGAATCATGTGGATATAAATTATTTAACATTTATGTCAACAAAATACAGACCACCATGCATGTTGTCTAGTCAAGTTCTAACGGGATGACTGTAAAACGATTTACCTTCAAACTATATTGATAGAAAAATAGATCGGACTCATACTTAATCTTTGAACTCGTGTAATTAGCACTCGGACGTTTGCAAAAATAGTTCATCTGGTTATATTTAGTACCTACAGAAGCGAGCATAGAAATGTTTATCCTCACAAACAAGGAATAAAAATATACATGTGTAAGACCAATACTATAACTGATTATCAAGAAAACTAAACAAATAGAAGAAACATAAAATAAAGGATGGAATATTGGACCTACCTGACTAAGAATGCCGTAGGATACAGTAGGAATTCCTTCTTTACGGCTGACTCCCATAGAATTTCCAGAAAATGCATATTGACCAAGCTTATGCGGTCCTTGATAGAGCAAAAATTCAGAGACAACCTTCATAACTAATATCCAACCACCTGAGTAGAAAATACAAACCTTGTTATCTGTAGTCATAACATGTAAATTGAATAGTAGATTACTGCTAAGTTAGCAGCTTACAGTGAAAAGTTCTATCCTACAGAAAAGGGAAAATAAATGCCACCTGAAAGCCAGAGCCAAATATATAGATGGCCAATCATTGCAGCAGTAGAATAACGAAAATTTTCACTTTAAGAGGGAATCTTGACTCAAGATGTTAAAGGTCTAAGCCACTGATTGCGGCTATCTTAACAGATGAAACAAAAGATGCCACAAAAAGGCCAAGAACTAATCTGTAAAAGTATGTAGATGAGGAAAAAAATATGCCATAGTAATTGACTCTGAAGATCAATTTGGACTTTGGAGTACATATATTTGCATTCCACAAAAATAGAAGCTCAATGAAATATCTGAATTTTACATATATTTGGATTTTAAAGATCAATTAGTTATTTCAAAAATACTCAGTGAAACAAAGAACTCAAAGCTGCATCACACAAGAGAGAAGGGTGCTTCTCTCCACTCCTAAAAATACCTGCCCATACATTCTAATCCAAATAATCGACAACCAACGAAGAGAATCTCAAGAGTACCCACTAAATCCAATAACAATGGGCAATTAAGGAGGCTTTCGAGCCAATAACAAGAGTAACACGTACCTCGTCAGCCGCACTGCTGGCGCAGGTCGAGCCCGCCCAGATCGCGCAGCCCATCAATTTTCTAGAGCACGCCCGGTCGCCGCGCCGCCAGATCGCCCCCCTCCCCGCCGCCCGTGACTCAACCTCGCCCTATCCGCCTGCGACACTGTGACACTGGTTCGACACGGTTGCTGTTGCTCTCCGTGAGCCCATCGGTCACCGCTGCTCCTCCTGCGGCCGCATTTCCACCGATGGCCGCCCTCACGCCATCTGCTGGAAGCTCCCCTACCCACCATGCCCAGCCACCCCAACGCCTCCAGTCTCTGCCGCAGTAGATGAGAGAAAAAGAGGAGAAATGAGGTAGCGTGCATGGGGAGGAAAAGAAATAGTGGGCCAGGGTGGTCGTATCTGGCGAAGGAGTATATGAACGACCAAGTCTCTCTTTGCAATGATATGAACCAATAGAAAACAACTAAGACGAGTCAATCGTAATCACGGCCACATTTTTTCTTACTCTCTAGCGAACAGTAGGCACCCTTGTAGCGTAGTTTAATGGGTCTAATGGGCTGAGGCCCGTAGGGTTTATTGGGCCGCCTGTGGCCAGTGAGAGCTAATAATCTAGTGTGTAATACTGGACTTGCCATGGAATGAGATAACTCTGGATTTCCCTTCTGCCCTGTCTTCGTCTATCTCCCTCTGCTCTCCTCACCTACCCCGATTCCCCTTCCCCTGTGCGATCGATACTCTCTAGGGTTCATCGGCGGTCACACCAAGCAAGGATGGTAAGGGCATCAAAGATCTATTTCTTCTCCGCGCAGCGGTCTGTGCGATTTCCTCATTCTGCTCGCGTCTTGAGGATTTGCGCCGGGTTCTCATATCCCCCTTGTGGTACATGATATGCATGCATAAGCAATCGATTTCGATTGATACTAGGCGATGCGGGGTGGAGGTGTTTCGATCGAACCTACCGAGATCTGGCTTCCGGGACGGGGCATCAGTAGGGCGTTTATTTGGGAATTTTTGGCTGCGGTTTTCGGTGATCGATCCGCGTGGCTCGGTGCTGTGATGATCTGCGAGTTTCGGTTAGGGCATATTTACCTTGGATAAAGATCATAGATTTTCATACTTCAGGTTAGTTTTTGACGCAGATATGGATCAATAATCCTAAAATTATGGTGGATCTGTAGGTGGTTTGCTATTTTTAATGCGCAGATTTTAGCCCTGGTTAGTGCACTAGCACGTGTACAATCTGTTTTCTTGCAAAGCTGGACATCGATACGTTGGCATGAATGTTGCCTAGTCCATTGGAATGTATGGTGAAGAGGACATGTGCGTTCTAACTAAATGCCCACTGAAATAACTCTTAAGATTATTTTCTTCACCCTCCAATCTCCTTTTTTTCTCCTTTAGACCCAATGATGCTGATGATTTTGAAATTTGAACCGTACAAAGACTGAAAAATAAATGGCGATGTAATATATACTCCCTCAGTTCCTAAATATAAGTCCTTTTAGAGATTCCAATATGGACTACATATGGAGCAAAATAAGTGAATCTACACTCTAAAATACGTCTATATACATCAGTATGTAGTTCATATTGAAATTTCTAAAATGACTTATAGTATTTAGGAACGGAGGCAGTACTATTGACCATCTTTTTTCTGTGTATATTGCTTTCTCATCAGAGCCAGTCTTCTGCAAGTGCTTTCTCAGAACTCCCGCTTATGTATGTAGTCTATTGAAAAACTAGTCCAGTATCGAGTCATGTTATATTGACCATTAAGCTCAAGAAATAAGCATTATGGATTTTTAGCTTCAGCATTTCAGTACTACGATTATAACCAATTCTATATGCTTGTTCTGCTTGTCCAAAAGAGACTTGACTATTCTAGTTACGTTACGAGTTTAGCAAAAATCCACAATAAGTAGCTTTCCCCCCTTCTGATGCTTGTTTTGCTTTCTACTTGTGAATGAACCCATTCCGTTTTTTGAAAGAAGCAAGCATAAAAGGCTATCGACAAAAGTGGAGTTAGTTGGTCAGGCTGGCCAAGCCAATGATGCTAATTTGTGGTAATAATAGTTTTCAACGAATAAGGTGAGAATTCTATGATGTGTTATGATTTAGAAATCATCATTACCGGCAGAACAATTCCAAAATACCGATTAAATAATTGATACCATTATTAATATTTATCATGGACGTGAGGAAAAATTAATTTCACATGATTTAGGTGTGATCCTTGTCTTAACTGATTAATGCTAACTGCATGTGAATATATATTTTTGGTAACCAAACATTTTGTTTGTCTATATTGTGTTATCAAAGAATAAACTAGATATCTTATCTGAGGGATTTAAATGTGTTTGTGCTATCTTTGTCCATGGCATTTTGTTATGTTCTGTATACTAAATTGGTTTCATTTCCTTGGCAGACTACTTCAAGGCGTCTTGCTGACAGGAAGAGTGCGAAGTTTCAGAAGAACGTCACAAAGAGGGGCTCAGTGCCTGAAACTACTGTGAAGAAGGGGAATGACTATCCTGTTGGACCTATCGTGCTTGGATTCTTCATCTTTGTGGTCATAGGATCATGTGAGCTTCCTACATAACCTTTTCTAATCTCCCTTCTGTTTGATCCTTTTAGGTATCCTTATGCTGCGTCTTTTCTTTGTGCACAAATCTACCATATTCTATGTCTCTATAGCTACTGTAAACAATGAGTTAACTTTGTGAGTTCTGACAGTTGAGCATGGACGACATGCTGGCTCTTTAAAAGAGTTACACCCTATTCAGTGAACCTTTTCTTCCTCCATCCATGTTAACCCATTGCGATTGGTTCTGGTAGACATACCATTGCTGGAAACATCTCTATAGTGGCAAAAGGGACCATTCAGCACACTAGCCCAGTGTTCTCTGCCCCACTGCCAATTTAGGTTGGGGTTGTCAACCTCCAGTGAGTGACACAGTTGCTGTAGCTAAGCTGTGGTGTACTTTATTAGCAAATCCTCCAGAGAAGATATCCGCTCTCAGCTATGAGCAGTTCAAGCTGGTAGAAACTGCTTGCTTGTCCACTTATTCCACAATGCTTTGCGGCATTCAGTAACCTCTGCTGCCACTTACTTAACTCGTACAGCTGTCTTGTCATCTCCACCCAGTCCACTACTCCCCCTGATTTCTTGAAGTTCCCTTCTCATTTGTTTTTAGAGCTGCAAAAGTACACCATTCATCCCAGGCTGTCCTTTATAGAGTTAGTCTCTGACTTGCTCATTTTGGAGTTCGGGATGCAGAGGGACGGCCTGAAAAGTGAAATGCAAACGAATTCAGAGAAAAGTCTGCAGTGAAACTTCAAATGATTCAAGAAGGGGAATGACTATCCTGTTGGATCTACCTGGGATCAATTGTTTCCATCTCTAGGCTGGCAAAGTCATGACCCTCACCATTTTTAGCTCTATAATGGACAGTCTGTATTCGCTCAAGACATCAAGAAGCTTTCCAAGTGAGGTCTCCACCTACCTAGGGTTGGTGTGTTCATAAGGGAGGACTAATTAGTCTTTCTAGTTCTTTTAATAGTGGCCTAATTCGCTTATCTCATTAAGGGTTGGTTGTAACTAGGCTCTAATTTGGTTATGGTCTAGCTTGGTTGAGGTTATGAAGCTCCGACTTCAGCTTGAAGACCATGTAATGTTTGAGAGTAAGGACATCATTACCTTCCTTCGTTCATTTTTTATCCTCAATGAAATAACGAGCCCAACTCCTTTGTTCATTTTTTATCCTCAACAAAATTACGAGCCCAACTCGAAATCAAGTTTCGCCACCCACCTGCTTTGATGAGCAACTGCTGAAGGATCCATTGCGACTGTTACACTTAGACTCAGGAGGTGGAGGAGGAGGAGGAGGTCAAGCCCCTTACCAAACGTGGAATGTTAAATCTCGATATGACAGCGGTCCTGCTGTCATGCGAAACTTACTGCTGTTCGATTCTGTGCACCCCAGGCAGAGGTGAAATAACATGCATTTTGGTTTATCATTGAAGCATTGATTTTGCTCTTTGCCCTTGACACTAAGAGCTCCTAAAGTTGCACCTTCTATCCCAGGTAGTAGAGATTCTGTCTCAGGATCTCATTGCAACCCATGCCCTGTAGCAAAAAGCAGTAATAGTATCTTCAACATATTTCACTCTGTATTTTGGGGTGCTCTCTGATTATCTGATTTTTATATAACTTTTGAGCATATATTACCAAGGGAAATGGAAACTGCACCTGACTCACTTTCAGCATTGTGCCTTTCTTTATTAAGATGAGAAGCTAATGATCTAAATAAACAATTGGAAATCTGACTCCCTGCACAATTTGTTCTTTGCAGCCTTGTTTCAGATTATCAGGACGGCTACTAGTGGTGGGATGGCTTAATATCAAGCTGAAAACAAGACGATCATTATCAGAGATTTATTTTATCCATGTGTCTGGGAGGCAATATCATATCTGTACCCTGTAGCAAACTTCAACCCTGATGATGTTATGTAGAGATTTAAATCTTGTGCAGTGTGTGTTTACCTCCTGTTACTAAAAACCTAGTCTAAACTAGAAACTAAATGGTGCAAGTTGAAACTTTTAAATTATATAAAACTTTAAATATCCAAGGTAATAATTTGTTTTTGTTTCTTTGTGATGACACTTAGACAATGTTCAGAATATCGGTAACTGATACCATATCAATTGGGTGTCGAGTAGAGATTAATTGGTGAATCGGCCATTCAACTGAATTTATCGGTAACCCATTTATGGGATGTTAACTAGGGTCATATATGTATGTCCTAGGCTATATAGCAGGATGTAATGCCCTAAGTGTTCAAATATGCAATCCTAGGCTACATAGCAACAAGGAAAATTGTTGCCTTGATGGTTTCATGATGTTGCAGCTGATTTGGAAGGCCATAAACCTGCATATTGAAAACAGTTTTACTAAAACACATCTAGATGTGCCCTAATTATTACACATCTAAATCCTATTTCATTGATCTTACGTGGAGATTGGTGTTGTGTTTTTCCTTTCTCTTTTTTATGCTTGATTGAGTCACTTAGATGTACAATAATTAGGGTGTATTTAGATGTGTGCTATACAGACCCGATTGAAAAAATATGTACGAAGGGGCTAGTTTTTGGTTGAAAAAGGCCTAGTATGTAATTGGCCTAGCCAAAAATTTGGCCCGACAGCTCATAATTCGGCTTGTTAGACAAATTAACTATACATATCAGTTAATGACTAGAATAACATGTTCTCATATCGGTAGGGGTCTGAATAGCAGTTAACTAACCATATCGGCAGTTTGTTGACCAATATTTGGAACAATCTTAGATGAGTAATTTATCCATAATATTAACTCAAGGGTCAAATAAGTATTACAAGGACTTGGAGTACAAGTGAGAAAATCTCAACTAATATGAAGATCCATGGTCTCGCCCACCTCCCGGAGCCAAAACTATCCCACTAAAGGTGAGGGAGACCGATGAAATCAGCGTGGAAGATGAGAGCATTGTGGTGTCTAGTGTTCTACTCCCTCCGTTTCGAATTATTTGTCTTGGATTTGTCTAGATACGGGTGTATCTAGACTTATTTTAGTGCTAGATACCTCCGTATCTAGACAAATCTAAGACAAGTAATTCGGAACGGAGGGAGTACAAGCTGTTTTGATGTTACTTGTCATCTTGTATCCAACAAGCTTGAGTTTGCTCAATTCGGAGCTCATTTGCAGAAGTTATGGCAGTTCTGGTTTTATTGGATCCGTCTGTTGTCTTTAGCTGCGTTTTGAAGGCATCTAAGTGCTAAAGTCTCTGTGGTGTGCGGTAGTACTGCTCAAGGGAGCGGTAGTACCACAAGGGCCAGCGGGAGTACCGCCGCCTCTAGCCCAGAACGCTGGCGCGCACGGAAGTAGGCACGGAAGTAATTTTTTACTTCCGTGCCCTACGCGGTAGTACCGCTGCCTGGTGTCCCGGCGCTGTTGCTTGTGGTAGTAGGCGTGGATGTAATTTTTTACTTCCGCCCTTACGCGGTAGTACCGCTCCCTGTGAGCGGTAGTACCGTGCCAACTTTTCTCGTAGCTAGCTCCAGCGGTTGTAGGCGCGGTAGTTTTTCTTTTCATCCGTGGTCGCGCGGTAGTACCGCAAGGGCAGGCGGTAGTACCGCTCCTGCAGTAGTATCGCCCTATTGCCCCTTTGCAGTGTTGTTTCATTGGGCTTCTGCCGCCCTAGCGGTAGTACCGCTCGTAGGAGCGGTAGTACCGCACTACGAGCGGTACACTATCGCTCTGTGCGGGCTGTGAGCATAACAGTTGGATTTTCCCCCTCCTACAAAAGGGGGTCTTCTTCACCAATGAACCTTATCTCTTAAGCTCGTGTTCTTCCCTCATTGTTGACCTTCTTCGAGCTTGCTAACTCTCAATCCCTTCATGGATTCTTACTAGTTTTTGAGGGAAAAGAGAGAGGAAATCTAGATCCACATTTCCACCAATCACTTTCTCCTCTATGTGAGGGGAACCCCTTGGATCTAGATCTTGGAGTTCTTGGTGTTCTCCTTCTTGTTCTTCCTCTCATTTTCCTTCCTGGCATTAGTTGCTTCGGTGGGATTTGAGAGAGAAGGACTTGGGTACTCCGTGTGCCCTTGCCATTGCATTTGGTGCATCGGTTTGAGTTCCCCACGTGATACGTGGAAGTTGTGGAAGTTGTAAGTTGAGAAGCTTATTACTCTTGGGTGCTTGGTACCCTTGAGCTTGTTCCTCTTGGGTGGTTGGGCGCCCTAGACGGTTGGTGGTGTTCGGAGCTCAATCATTGTGGTGTAAAGCTTCGGACAAGCGTCGGGGTCTCCAATTAGGTTGTGGAGATCACCCCGAGCAATTTGACGGGTTCCAGTGACTGCCCCAAGGGTTGCCAAAGTGTACGGGTTCGGTGACCGCCCCCAAGGGTTGCCATTTGTACGGGTTCGGTGACCGCCCTCAAGGGTCCCTTAGTGGAATCACGACATCTTGCATTGTGCGAGGGCGTGAGGAGATTACGGTGGCCCTAGTGGCCTCTTGGGGAGCATTGTGCCTCCACACCGCTCCAAACGGAGATTAGCATCCACAAGGGTGTGAACTTCGGGATACATCGCCGTCTCCGCGTGCCTCGGTTATCTCTTACCCGAGCCCTTTATTTATGCACCTTACTTTGTGATAGCCATATTGTTTCTTGTCATATATTTTGCTATCACCTAATAGTTTATCTTGCTTAGCATAAGTTGTTGGTGCACACAGGTGAGCCTAGTTGTTGTAGGTTTTGTGCTTGACAAATTAACCGCTAGGTTTATTCTGCATTTGTTCAAGCCTAAACCATAATTATTTTAAAGCGCCTATTCACCCCACCTCTAGGCGACATCCATGATCTTTCAGCCGGGCAGCCCCGGCCTCAGCGACCGTGTAGCTGCGTCCCTCCAGCTTACCCGACTCGTTGATGTCCCAATGGCTAAGGCCACGACGACACGGATCTATGTCCCTCCAGTCCTTGCTTGCCGGCGTTGCTGGATGCCGCCACCCCATACCCACCCGCCTGGTGTTGGAAATATGCCCTAGAGGCAATAATAAAATGGTTATTGTCATATTTCCCATTCATGATAAATGTTTATTATTCATTCTAGAATTGTATTGATGGGAAACTTAAATACATGTGTGAATACATAAACTACACCGTGTCCCTAGTCAGCCTCTACTGGACTAGCTCGTTGATCAAACATGGTTAAGGTTTCCTAACCATGGACATGAGTTATCATTTGATAATGGGATCACATCATGAGGAGAATGATGTGATGGACAAGACCCAACCATAAGCTTAGCATATGATTGTATCACTTTAGTTTTTGCTACAACTTTCTTCATGTCAAGTATCTATTCCTAAGACCATGAGATCATGCAACTCCTGGATATTGGACGAATGCCTTGTGTGCTATCAAACGTCACTTTGTAACTAGGTGATCATAAAGGTGCTCTATAGGTATCTTTGAAAGTGTTAGTTGGGCTGGCATGGATTGAGACTGAGATTTGTCACCCAGTGTGACAGAGAGATATCTCCGGGCCCTCTCGGTAATACAACATCTTTAAGAGCTTGCAAGCAATGTGGCTGATGAGTTAGTCACGATATCTTATATTACGGAACGAGTAAAGAGACTTGTCGGCAATGAGATTGAACTAGGTAGGGAGGTATTGACGATCGAATCTCAGGCAAGTAACATATCGTTAGACAAAGGGAATTGCATGCGGGATTAACCGAATCCTTGACATCGTGGTTCAATCGAAAAAGATCTTCGTGGAATATGTAGGAACCAATATGGGCATCCATGTCCCGCTATTGGTTATTGATTGAAGAGGTGTCTCGGTCATGTCTGCATGATTCTCAAACCCGTAGGGTCCGCACGCTTAACATTCGACGACGCTAGTGTTGGGGAACATAGTAATTTCAAAAAATTTCCTACGCACACGCAAGATCATGGTGATGCATAGCAACGAGAGGGGAGAGTGTTGTCCACGTACCCTCATAGACCGAAAGCGGAAGCGTTAGCACAACGTGGTTGATGTAGTCGTACGTCTTCACGATCCGACCGATCCAAGTACCGAACGCACGGCACCTTCGAGTTCAGCACACGTTCAGCTCGATGACGTCCCGCGAACTCCGATCCAGCAGAGCTTCACGGGAGAGTTCCGTCAGCACGACGGCGTGATGACGGTGATGATGTTGCTACCGGCGCAGGGCTTCGCCTAAGCACCGCTACGATATGACCGAGGTGGAATATGGTGGAGGGGGGCACCGCACACGGCTGGGAGAGATCAACAGATCAACTTGTCTGTCTAGAGGTGCCCCCTACCCCCGTATATAAAGGAGCAAGGGGGAGGCCGGCCGGCCCTCTATGGGCGCGCCAGGAGGAGGAGTCCTCCTCCTAGTAGGAGTAGGACTCCCCTTTCCTACTCCTACTAGGAGGAGGAAAGGAAGGAGGAGAAGGAGAAGGAAGGAGAGGGAGGAAAAGGAGGAAAGGGGGGTCGGGCCCCTAGTCCAATTCGGTTTGGGCTAGGGGGGCCGCGCGCCCTGCCTCCTCTCTTCCACCACATGGCCCATGAGGCCCATTACTTCTTCCTCGTATTCCCGTAACTCCCCGGTACCCCCGAAAATACCTGAATCACTCGAAACCTTTCTGATGTCCGAATATAGTCGTCCAATATATCGATCTTTACGTCTCGACCATTTCGAGACTCCTCGTCATGTCCCTGATCTCATCCGGGACTCCGAACTACCTTCGGTAGATCAAATCACATAAACTCATAATACAATCGTCACCGAAACTTTAAGCGTGCGGACCCTACGGGTTCGAGAACTATGTAGACATGACCGAGACACATCTCCGGCCAATAACCAATAGCGGAACCTGGATGCTCATATTGGCTTCCACATATTCTACGAAAATCTTTATTGGTCAAACCGCATAACAACATACGTTGTTCCCTTTATCATCAGTATGTTACTTGCCCGAGATTCGATCGTCGGTATCTCAATACCTAGTTCAATCTCGTTACCGGCAAGTCTCGTTACTCGTTCCGTAATACATCATCCCGCAACTAACTCATTAGTTGCAATGCTTGCAAGGCTTTAAGTGATGTGCATTACCGAGAGGGCCCAGAGATACCTCTCCGACAATCGGAGTGACAAATCCTAATCTCGAAATACGCCAACCCAACAAGTACCTTTGGAGACACCTGTAGAGCACCTTTATAATCACCCAGTTATGTTGTGACGTTTGCTAGCACACAAAGTGTTCCTCCGGTAAACGGGAGTTGCATAATCTCATAGTCATAGGAACATGTATAAGTCATGAAGAAAGCAATAGCAACAAACTAAACGATCAAGTGCTATGCTAACGGAATGGGTCAAGTCAATCACATCATTCTCTAATGATGTGACCCCGTTAATCAAATGACAACTCATGTCTATGGCTAGGAAACTTAACCATCTTTGATTCAACGAGCTAGTCAAGTAGAGGCATACTAGTGACACTCTGTTTGTCTATGTATTCACACATGTATTATGTTTCCGGTTAATACAATTCTAGCATGAATAATAAACATTTATCATGAAATAAGGAAATAAATAATAACTTTATTATTGCCTCTAGGGCATATTTCCTTCAGTCTCCCACTTGCACTAGAGTCAATAATCTAGTTCACATCGCCATGTGATTTAACATCAATAGTTCACATCACCATGTGATTAACACCCATAGTTCACATCGTCATGTGACCAACACCCAAAGGGTTTACTAGATTCAATAATCTAGTTCACATCGCTATGTGATTAACGCCCAAAGAGTACTAAGGTGTGATCATGTTTTGCTTGTGAGAGAAGTTTAGTCAACGGGTCTGCCACATTCAGATCCGTAAGTATTTTGCAAATTTCTATGTCAACAATGCTCTGCACTAAGCTACTCTAGCTAATTGCTCCCACTTTCAATATGTATCCAGATTGAGACTTTGAGTCATCTGGATCAGTGTCAAAACTTGCATCGACGTAACCTTTTACGACGAACCTTTTGTCACCTCCATAATCGAGAAACATATCCTTATTCCACTAAGGATAATTTTGACCAATGTCCAGTGATCTACTCCTAGATCACTATTGTACTCCCTTGCCAAACTCAGGGCAGGGTATACAATAGGTCTGGTACACAGCATGGCATACTTTATAGAACCTATGGCTGAGGCATAGGGAATGACTTTCATTCTCTCTCTATCTTCTGCCGTGGTCGGGTTTTGAGTCTTACTCAACTTCACACCTTGTAACACAGGCAAGAACTCCTTCTTTGACTGTTCCATTTTGAACTACTTCAAAATCTTGTCAAGGTATGTACTCATTGAAAAACTTATCAAGCGTCTTGATCTATCTCTATAGATCTTGATGCTCAATATGTAAGCAGCTTCACCGAGGTCTTTCTTTGAAAAACTCCTTTCAAACATTCCTTTATGCTTTGCAGAATAATTCTACATTATCTCCGATCAACAATATGTCATTCACATATACTTATCAGAAATGCTGTAGTGCTCCCACTCACTTTCTTGTAAATACAGGCTTCACCGCAAGTCTGTATAAAACTATATGCTTTGATCAACTTATCAAAGCGTATATTCCAACTCCGAGATGCTTGCACCAGTCCATAGATGGATCGCTGGAGCTTGCATATTTTGTTAGTACCTTTAGGATTGACAAAACCTTCTGGTTGCATCATATACAACTCTTCTTTAATAAATCCATTAAGGAATGTAGTATTGTTTATCCATTTGCCAGATTTCATAAAATGTGGCAATTGCTAACATGATTCGGACAGACTTAAGCATAGATACGAGTGAGAAACTCTCATCATAGTCAACACCTTGAACTTGTCAAAAACCTTTTTGCAACAATTCTAGCGTTGTAAATAGTAACACTACTATCAGCGTCTGTCTTCCTCTTGAAGATCCATTTAATCTCAATGGCTCGCCGATCATTGGGCAAGTCAATCAAAGTCCATACTTTGCTCTCGTACATTGATCTCATCTCAGGTTTCATGGCCTCAAGCCATTTCGCGGAATCTGGGCTCATCATCGCTTCCTCATAGTTCATAGGTTCATCATGGTCAAGTAACATGACCTCCAGAACAGGATTACCGTACCACTCTGGTGCGGATCTCACTCTGGTTTACCTACGATGTTCAGTAGTAACTTGATCTGAAGTTACATGATCATCATCATTAGCTTCCTCACTAATTGGTGTAGTAGTCACATGAACATATTTTCTGTGATGAACTACTTTGCAATAAGGGAGCAGGTACAGTTACCTCATCAAGTTCTACTTTCCTCCCACTCACTTCTTTCGAGAGAAACTCCTTCTCTAGAAAGGATCCATTCTCAGCAATGAATATCTTGCCTTCGGATCTGTGATAGAAGGTGTACCCAACATTTTCTTTTGGGTATCCTATGAAGATTTACTTCTCCGATTTGGGTTCGAGCTTATCATGTTGAAACTTTTTCACATAAGCATCGCAGTCCCAAACTTTTAAGAAACGACAGCTTAGGTTTCTCGCCAAACCACAGTTCATACGGTGTCGTCTCAACGGATTTAGATGGTGCCCTATTTAACATGAATGTAGCTGTCTCTAATGCATAACCCCAAAACGATAGTGGTAATCGGTAAGAGACATCATAGATCGCACCATATCTAATAAAGCACGGTTACGACGTTCGGACACACCATTACACTGTGGTGTTCCAGGTGGCGTGAGTAGTGAAACTATTTCACATTGTTTTAACTGAAGGCCAAACTCGTAACTCAAATATTTTACTTCTGCGATCATATCGTAGAAACTTTTATTTTTGTTACGATGATTCTCCACTTCACTCTGAAATTCTTTGAACTTTTCAAATATTTCAGACTTGTGTTTCATCAAGTAGATATACTCATATCTGCTCAAATCATCTGTGAAGATCAGAAAATAATGATACCTGCCGCGAGCCTCAATATTCATCGGACCACATACATCAGTATGTATGATTTCCAACAAATCTGTTGCTCGCTCCATTGTTCGGAGAACGGAGTCTTAGTCATCTTGCCCATGAGGCATGGTTCGCAAGCATCAACTGATTCATAATCAAGTGATTCCAAAAGCCCATCAGCATGGATTTTCTTCATGCGCTTTAAACCAATATGACCTAAACGGCAGTGCCACAAATAAGTTGCACTATCATTATTAACTTTGCATCTTTTGGCTTCAATATTATGAAAATGTGTATCACCACGATCGAGATCCAACAAACCAATTTCATTGGGTGTATGACCATAGAAGGTTTTATTCATGTAAATAGAGCAACAATTATTCTCTAACTTACATGAATAACCATGATCCAATCATATTTATGCTCAACGCAAACACCAAATAACATTTATTTAGGTTCAACACTAATCCCGAAAGTATAGGGAGTGTGCGATGATGATCATATCAATCTTGGAACCACTTCCAACACACATCGTCACTTCACCCTTAACTAGTCTCTGTTTATTTTGCAACTCCCATTTCGAGTTACTACTCTTAGCAACTGAACCAGTATTAAATACCGAGGGGTTGCTATAAACACTAGTAAAGTACACATCAATAACATGTATATCAAATATAGCTTTGTTCACTTTGCCATCCTTATTATCCACCAAATACTTGGGGTAGTTCCGCTCTAGTGACCAGTCCCTTTGCAGTAGAAGAACTTAGTCTCAGGCTTAGGTCCTGACTTGGGTTTCTTCACTTGAGCAGCAACTTGTTTGCCGTTCTTCTTGAAGTTCCCCTTCTTCCCTTTGCCCTTTCTCTTGAAACTAGTGGTCTTGTCAACCATCAACACTTGATGTTTTTCTTGATTTCTACCTTCGTCGATTTTTGCATCGCGAAGAGCTTGGGAATTGTTTTCGTCATCCCTTGCATATTATAGTTCATCACGAAGTTCTACTAACTTGGTGATGGTGACTAGAGAATTTTGTCAATCACTATTTTATCTGGAAGATTAACTCCCACTTGATTCAAGCGATTGTAGTACCCAGACAATCTGAGCACATGCTCACTGCTTGAGCTATTCTCCTCCATCTTTTAGCCATAGAACTTGTTGGAGACTTCATATCTCTCAACTTGGGTATTTGCTTGAAATATTAACTTCAACTCCTGGAACATCTCATATGTTCCATGACATTCAAAACGTCTTTGAAGTCCCGATTCTAAGCCGTTAAGCATGGTGCACTAAACTATCAAGTAGTCATCATATTGAGCTAGCCAAACGTTTATAACATCTGCATCTGCTCCTGCAATAGGTCAGTCACCTAGCGGTGCATCAAGGACATAATTCTTCTGTGCAGCAATGAGGATAAACCTCAGATCACGGACCCAGTCCGCATCATTGCTACTATCATCTTTCAACTTAGTTTTCTCTAGGAACACATATAAAACATAGGGAAGCAATAACGCGAGCAATTGATCTACACCATAGATATGCTAATACTACCAGGACTAAGTTCATGATAAATTAAAGTTCAATTAATCATATTACTTAAGAACTCCCACTTAGAAAGACATCCCTCTAATCTTCTAAGTGATCACGTGATCCAAATCAACTAAACTATAACCGATCATCACATGAAATGGAGTAGTTTTCAATGGTGAACATCACTATGTTGATCATATCTACTATATGATTCATGCTCGACCTTTCGGTCTCAGTGTTCCGAGGCCATATCTGCATATGCTAGGCTCGTCAAGTTTAACCTGAGTATTCTGCGTGTGCAAAACTGGCTTGCACCCGTTGTAGATGGACGTAGAGCTTATCACACCCGATCATCACGTGGTGTCTGGGCACGACGAACTTTGGCAACGGTGCATACTCGGGGAGAGCACTTTTATCTTGAAAATTTAGTGAGAGATCATCTTATAATGCTATCGTCAATCAAAGCAAGATAAGATGCATAAAAGATAAACATCACATGCAATCAATATAAGTGATATGATATGGCCATCATCATCTTGTGCTTGTGATCTCCATCTCCGAAGCACCGTCATGATCACCATCGTCACCGGTGCGACACCTTGATCTCCATCGTAGCATCGTTGTCGTCTCGCCAATCTTATGCTTCCACGACTATCACTACCGCTTAGTGATAAAGTAAAGCATTACAGGGAGATTGCATTGCATACAATAAAGTGACAACCATATGGCTCCTGCCAGTTGCCGATAACTTCAACAAAACATGATCATCTTATACAACAACTTATATCTCATCACGTCTTGACCATATCACATCACAACATGCCCTGCAAAAACAAGTTAGACGTCCTCTACTTTGTTGTTGCAAGTTTTACGTGGCTGCTACGGGCTTTAGCAAGAACCGTTCTTACCTACGCATCAAAACCACAACGATAGTTTGTCAAGTTGGTGCTGTTTTAACCTTCGCAAGGACCGGGCGTAGCCACACTCGGTTCAACTAAAGTTGGAGAAACTGACACCCGCTAGTCACCTGTGTGCATAGCACGGCGGTAAAACCAGTCTCACGTAAGCGTACGCATAATGTCGGTCCGGGCCGCTTCATCCAACAATACTGCCGAACCAAAGTGTGACATTGTGGTAAGAAGTATGACTTATATCGCCCACAACTCACCTGTGTTCTACTCGTGCATATTACATCAACGCATAAAACCTGGCTCAGATGCCACTATTGGGGAACGTAGTAATTTCAAAAAATTTCCTACACACACGCAAGATCATGGTGATGAATAGCAACAAGAGGGGAGAGTGTTGTCCACGTACCCTCGTAGACCGAAAGCAGAAGCGTTAGCACAACGCGGTTGATGTAGTCATACGTCTTCACGATCTGACCGATCCAAGTACCGAACGCACGACACCTCCGAGTTCAGCACACGTTCAGCTTGATGACGTCCCGCGAACTCCGATCCAGCAGAGCTTCACGGGAGAGTTCCGTCAGCACGACAGCGTGATGATGGTGATGAGGTTGCTACCGACGCAGGGCTCCGCCTAAGCACCGCTACGATATGACCGAGGTGGAATATGGTGGAGGGGGGCACCGCACACGGCTGGGAGAGATCAACATAACAACTTGTGTGTCTAGAGGTGCCCTGCCCCCGTATATAAAGGAGCAAGGGGGAGGCCGGCCGGCCCTCTATGGGCGCGCCAGGAGGAGGAGTCCTCCTCCTAGTAGGAGTAGGACTCCCCTTTCCTACTCCTACTAGGAGGAGGAAAGAAAGGAGGAGAAGGAGAAGGAAGGAGAGGGAGGAAAAGGAGGAAAGGGGGGCCGGGCCCCTAGTCCAATTAGGTTTGGGCTAGGGGGGGCACGCGCCCTGCCTCCTCTCTTCCACCACATGGCCCATGAGGCCCATTACTTCTTCCTCGTATTCCCGTAACTCCCCGATACTCCCGAAAATACCCGAATCACTCGGAACCTTTCCAATGTACGAATATAGTCGTCCAATATATCGATCTTTACGTCTCGACCATTTCGAGACTCCTCGTCATGTCCCCGATCTCATCCGGGACTCCGAACTACCTTCGGTACATCAAATCACATAAACTCATAATATAATCGTCACCGAAACTTTAAGCGTGCGGATCCTACGGGTTCGAGAACTATGTAGACATGACCGAGACACGTCTCCGGCCAATAACCAATATCGGAACCTGGATGCTCATATTGGCTCCCACATATTCTATGAAGATCTTTATCGGTCAAACCGCATAACAACATACGTTGTTCCCTTTGTCATCAGTATGTTACTTGCCCGAGATTCGATCGTCGGTATCTCAATACCTAGTTCAATCTCGTTACCGGCAAGTCTCTTTACTCGTTCCGTAATACATCATCCCGCAAATAACTCATTAGTTGCAATGCTTGCAAGGCTTTAAGTGATGTGCATTACCGAGAGGGCCCAAAGATACCTCTCCGACAATCGGAGTGACAAATCCTAATCTCGAAATACGCCAACCCAACAAGTACCTTTGGAGACACCTGTAGAGCACCTTTATAATCACCCAGTTACGTTGTGACGTTTGGTAGCACACAAAGTGTTCCTCCGGTAAATGGGAGTTGCATAATCTCATAGTCATAGGAACATGTATAAGTCATGAAGAAAGCAATAACAACAAACTAAACGATCAAGTGCTATGCTAACGGAATGGGTCAAGTCAATCACATCATTCTCTAATGATGTGACCCTGTTAATCAAATGACAACTCATGTCTATGGCTAGGAAACTTAACCATCTTTGATTCAACGAGCTAGTCAAGTAGAGGCATACTAGTGACACTCTGTTTGTCTATGTATTCACACATGTATTATGTTTCCGGTTAATACAATTCTAGCATGAATAATAAACATTTATCATGAAATAAGGAAATAAATAATAACTTTATTATTGCCTCTAGGGCATATTTCCTTTAGCTAGAGTAGTATTGGATATGTGCATTGGTAACCGAATGTTGTTCGGAGTCTTGGATGAGATCCCAGATGTCACGAGGAGCTCCAGAATGGCCCGGAGGTAAAAAATTACATACATGAAGTTTGTTTTGGTCGCCGGAAAAATTCCGGGCATTACCGGTATTGTACCGAGAGTGCCGAAAGGGGTCTGGGGGTCCATCGGGTGTGTGTGTGTGTGGGGGGGGGGGGGGGGTTCACCTGCCTCGAGGGCCCACATGGGCTGTAGGGGGTGCCCTGGCCTACATGGGCCAGGGGCATCAGCCCCAAGAGGCCCATGCGTCTATAACATGGAGAGAGGGAAGATTCCAAAGGGGGGAAGGTACCCCCTATGTGCCTTGGGGAGGGAGGAAACCTCCCTAGGCACATGCCCCCTCTTCGGAGGAGGGGCTAGGGCTGTGCCCCAACCCTCCCCTTGCCTCCTATATATAGTGGGGGAGTGGGAGGGTCTGAACTCACCAATTCCCATGCCCCGACGGTAGCCCTACCTCTCCCGTAACTCCGCTTTCTCCTTAGATTGGTCCCAGCAGCATTTGGCGAAGCCCTACCGGCACTGCACCACCACCATCTCCACTACGCCGTTGCGCTGATTGAGATCCCATCTACTTCTCCTCTCTTGCTTGCTGGATCAAGGAGGTGACGTCTGTTCGTCCGTAGATCGAATTGGATCATGATCGGATCGCGAAGAGTACGGCTACATCAATCACGTTATATACGCTTACGCTTTCGGTCTACAAGGGCATGTAGACACACTCCCCTCTCATTGCTATGCATCTCATAGATTATATCTTGGATGTTCGCATGATTTTTTTGATTTTCATGCTTCGTTCCCCTTCAGTGGAATCATGAGCTAGGTCTATGCGGAGACGTACATGCACACGTAGAACACAAATAAGTTGTGGGCATTGATGTTCAGATTTCTTACCTTCATTGTCTTATTTGGATTTGGTGGTATTGTGGGATGAAGCGGCTCGGACCAACCTTACATGTGCTCGCACATGAGACCGGTTCCACTGACTAACATGCAACTTGTATTGCATAAGGTGGCTGGCGGGTGGCTGTCTCTCCTACTTTAGTTGAATCTAATTTGACAAAGGCGGTCCTTGTAGAAGGTTAAAAGTCAACTTGATTATCACCATTGTGTCTTTGCGTAGGTAAGAACAATTCTTGCTAGTTTCCCATAACAACCACGTAAAATTTGCAACAACAAAGTAGATGACGTCTAACTTGTTTTTGCAGGGCATGTTGTGATGTGGTATGGCCAAAACGTGATGTGATATATGTTGATGTTTGAGATGATCATGTTTTGTAAAGGTTCACGACTTGCATGTCGATGAGTACGGCAACCGGCAAGAGCCATAGGGTTGTCTTTAATTTATTTTATGACCTGCGTGTCAACTAGTAACGCCATGTAATTGCTTTACTTTATCGCTATGCGTCAGAAATAGTTGTAGAAGCAACAATTGGCAAGACAACCACGTGACGACACGATGATGGAGATCATGGTGTCATGCCAGTGACGATGGAGGTCATGGCGGTGCTTTGGAGATGGAGATCAAAAGCACGAGATGATAATGGCCATATCATGTCACATATATTGATTGCATGTGATGTTTATTTTTTGTGCATCTTATTTTTCTTAGTACGACGGTAGCATTATAAGATGATCCCTTCACTAAATTTCAAGATAAAAGCGTTCTCCCTAAGTATGAACCTTTGCGAAAGTTCGTCGTTTCGAAGAACCTCATGATGATCGGGTATGATAGAGTCTACGTTTGCATACAATGGGTGTAAGATAGTTTTACACATGTGGAATACTTAGGTGAAACTTGACGAGCCTAGCATGTACAAACATGGCCTCGAAACACGGAGGACCAAAAGGTCGAACATGAGTCATATAGTAGATATGATCAACATGGAGATGTTCACCATTGATGACCACTCCATCTCACATGATGATCGGACATGGGTTGGTTGATATGGATCATGTGAACACTTAGACAACTTGAGGGATGTTGATTTAAGTGCGAGTTCACTAGTAATTTGATTATCTGAACCCATTATCATGGACATAGCCTTAATGTCTTTTTGCAATATGTTGTAGATCAATGGCTCGCGCAGTAGCTCCCCTGAATTTTAATGCGTTCCTAGAGAAAGATAAGTTGAAAGATGATGGAAGCAACTATGCAGACTGGTTCCATAATTTGAGAATTATCCTTACTGCTGCACAGAAGGCTTATGTCCATGCACCACTTGGTGATGCACCCCCTCAAGGTTCGCCTACAGATGTTATGAATGTCTGGCAGGCACGTTCTGATGACTACTCGATAGTTTAGTGCGCCATGCTTTACAACTTAGAACTATGGCTCCAAAGACGTTTTGAGCACCATGGAGAATATGCGATGTTTGAGGAGCTGAAATTGGCATGTCAGGGTCATGCTCGGGTTGAGAGGTATGACACCTCCAACAAGTTCTTTAGCTGCAAGATGGAGGAGAACAACTCTGTTAGTGAGCACATACTCAAAATGTCTAGGTACTACAACCGCTTGAATCAGTTGGGAGTTAATCTTCCGGATGTAGTAGTGATTGATAGAGTTCTCCAGTCACTGCCACCGAGCTACAAGGGCTTTGTGATGAACTATAATATGCACGGGATGGAGAAAATGAACCCTGAGCTCTTTGCGATGCTTAAGGTTGCAGAGGTAGAAATCAAAGAAGAGCATCAAGTGCTGATGGTGAATAAGACCACTACACTACTGCAGGATGCTGCTAACGCGACACTACGATCAGAGACCCTTCGACGAAACTGTGTGCAATGCAATAGTCACAAATGGTGGTGTAAAAGAAACGTCAAAAAAGGTGCAAAACGTTTGCGATAGCAGAGCCATCAAACATGGTTCAGATTTTAGTTGCGTGTGCGATGCAGGGCATACGGTTCAGTCCAATGAACTGTTTGCGATGAGGCAGAACAAAAGAAAAGGGCAGCCAGATGAAGGTGTGTGCGATATACAACATACGGTTCACTCGGATGAACTGTTTGTGATTAGGCAACACAAAAGAAATAGTCAGCCAGATCAAGGTGCATGTGATTTAGGGCATATGCTTCAGAAGGATTAACTATTTGCGATTAGGCAACAGAACAGTAATGGGTCAGCCAGATCAAAGTGTCTGCGATTGATGGCATACACTTCACATGGATGAACCGTTTGTGATTAGCCAGAACAAACTGAAACAGTTAGATAGATCAACGTGTGTGCACTAGACGGGCACACACATTCTAATTAAAAGAAGCGTGCACGATGGTAATAACGATCGCGCACGGTTGTTGGAACAAGACGTGTGCTGACATTGCCTATTGCGGTGCACCCTATGGTGCAAACGCCACGTACGCGGCCAAGAAGGCGTACGTGCCCACGTTATGCCTATCGGGAATAGTGCCGCACTTATAACCATCAGTAAATTTTGAGCATGCATCCCGTCACATTCCAAATTGCAAACCTGTTCACACCGATCAAAACCTAAACGGTTTCCCCACTTAGGAGCGTATTACTACTCGGTTATAAATACTACTACTCCAAGATGACTGCACATTCCTCCTCAACTCGTCATCCACAAAAACAAAGTCATTCATCATCGTTCCCTTTGCGTCTGCCATGGCCAGCGTGAGTTCTGGGTCGAGAGATTGCCACCAGGGAGATGCGAGCATGGAAGCGAAAGCACGAGAGATGTCCCGCCTCACCGCGAACGCAACCGACATGTCTCGCCATGCGGCCGTAGCAGCACAGAGCCCCCCCGTGCCGCCGAAGTAGCACGCAGGTCCCGCCGCGCCATCGATGCGGTAGACTGGTCCGGCCACACCGCGGAAGTAGAAGAGATGTCCTGTCATGCTGCGAATGCAGCAGAGATGTCCTCCCACGCCGCGGCAGCCTGGGAAAATGTCTCACGGGTAGGCGAGGACTCCTACAGGCGCATGCATGCGATCGTCCATAGCCAGATGGATCAGATCTCTGGCTGGGCGAGGTTGCAGGACGACATGAAAGCCTCTTGCCGGCGTCATTCAACAACTAAATGCGAGCAATGCGAAGCTCCGGGATGAGCGCAACCTGCTGAGGGCGAAGATCGTCGGAAGTGCAGAGCAGCAGGAGTAGACCGTTGCCTTGTTTAAGAGGACCGGCGTCATCATCGAGAAACTTATGGACGAGAATGCCATGCTGCGCATCGAGCGCAGAAGGCTGATGGAGGAATCTGTGGATGCTCTGAAGCAGCATCTTGAGGACAAGAAAGAGCACATAGTCGCTTGTCGCGTTCCCGCGGCCTGCAGCAATGTAGAGATCAGCGAGGCAGATCATTGTCTTTCTTCTTCTTTTGCCCTTGTGTATTTCGGGCGTTGCCGCATGTGGCTTTTTTTTTAATTATGTTCCTAAATATGTAAGACAATTATTATCCACTATCATCGTCCTTATATTCATCATGCTTGCTATAAGTCGCAGTCGATGCTATATAGGTCTGTCAGATCTTACATCAAGATCCGTGCAAAACTTTCTTTTCAGATTTTCATTTTTCTCTCTTAAATCTCAGTCCAGTGAGACACATAGCCACACCGTAGAACAGGGGCTCGGGTGCCATTAATGGATACGTTGGGAGGGAGGTGCGCGGCGGGTAGCGGTCAAAGGGCTCTCCTCCCGATGAGCACGCGCAGGGGTCTGATCGCACGCCTCCCGTACTCAAATAGCTACCCCGCACGACACCTCCTAGCCAATAAAAAAAGGGGACGTGTGGCGGCACATAAATGGTAAGTAGAACGCCCACGATTTCAATAATACTTGTGTTTCTGATTTGTAACGTGACAACACTTGTTCCAAAATGACTTAGTTGATTGTTAATGTGTGCGCCTTCGCAAACCGGACAGAAAAATTACCACAGCATGTTGGTGCCATGTCATGACATCATGCCAAGTTTCATAATTTTCAGGCATGTTTTTGATTTACAGGAATTAAAAAACCAAGTTTCTCAATCTTTCTGGCCGAGCCACGACACCCAGATGTTTGAATTTCATTCCCATTTCTTGCACGGGACCTATAAATTCACCCAAGTACACACATGTGATTTTTCAACCAACTTTGGTGCACTGGAGCATGTGCTTGTAGTTCAAATTTGAATTATGCACATTAAATGCGCAGAAACTCAATTAATGTATAAAAAGGCCAAACGAACCCAGAATAATTCCAAAAATTAGCATGATACTTCTATTTGGTCTAATATGCCCGTGTAAAAAATTTAAGGTGGGAGAAGGCAGTGTACGTATCTCGTTTCGCACACGGAGGTGACACGTTCCCTCTTGGAACCACGAGCCTTCTTGAGGGAATCTCCGGGTTGCAAGAAGCTTACACCAAAGCTTGTCCTAATTCGGCCAAAAAATTTACCGCGGCATGTGGTGCCATGTCATGACACCATGCCAAGTTTCATGATTTTCAGGCGTGTTTTAGATTTACAGGAATTAAAAAACCAAGTTTCTCAATTTTTCCGGCCGAGTCACGACGCCCAGATGTTTGAATTTCATACCCATTTCTTGCATGGGACCTATAAATACACCCAAGGACACAAATGTGATTTTTCAACCAACTTTTGTGCACTTGAGCATGTGCTTGTAGTTCAAATTTGAATTATGCACATTAAATTTGCAGAAATTCAATTAATGTATAAAAAGGCCAAACGAACCCGGAATAATTCCAAAAATTAGCACGATACTTCTAGTTGGTCTAATTTGTCTGTGTAAAAAAAAATTAAGGCAGGAGAAGGCAGTGTACGTATCTCGTTTCGCACACGGAGGTGACACGTTCCCTCTCAGAACCACAAGCCTTTTTGAGGGAAGCTCCGGTTTGCAAGAAGCTTACACCAAAACTTGTCCCAGTTCGGCCAAAAAATTTACCGCAGCATGTTGGTGCCATGTCATGACATCATGCCAAGTTTCATGATTTTCATGCGTGTTTTGGATTTACAGGAATTAAAAAACCAAGTTTCTCAATCTTTCCGGCCAAGCCACGACGCCCAGACGTTTGAATTTCATTCCCATTTCTTGAATGGGACCTATAAATACACCCAAGGACACACGTGTGATTTTTCAACCAACTTTGGTGCACTGGAGCATGTGCTTGTAGTTCAAATTTGAATTATGCACATTAAATGCGCAGAAACTCAATTAACGTATAAAAAAGGCCAAACCAACCCGGAATAATTCCAAAAATTAGCATGATACTTCTATTTGGTCTAATCTGCCTGTGTAAAAAAATTAAGGCGGGAGAAGGCAGTGTATGTATCTCGTTTCGCACACAGAGGTGACACATGTTGGGGAACGCAGTAATTTCAAAAAATTTCCTACGCACACGCAAGATCTGTTATGGTGATGCATAGCAATGAGAGGGGAAGAGTGTTGTCCATGTACCCTCGTAGACCGTAAGCGGAAGCGTTATGACAACGCGATTGATGTAGTTGTACGTCTTCATGATCCGACCGATCCTAGTACCGAAAGTACGACACCTCTGCGATCTGCACACGTTTGGCTTGGTGACGTCCCACGAACTCTCGATCCAGCTAAGTGTCGAGGGAGAGCTTCATCAGCATGACGGCGTGATGACGGTGATGATGAAGCTACCGGCGCAGGGCTTCGCCTAAGCACTACGACGATATGACCGAGGTGGATTATGGTGGAGGGGGGCACCGCACACAGCTAAGGGATCAATGATCAACTTGTGTGTTCTAGGGTGCCCCTGCCCCCGTATATAAAGGAGCAAGGGGGGAGGCCGGACGACCCTTGGGGCGCGCCAAGGAGGGGAGGAGTCCTCCTCCTAGTAGGAGTAGGACTCCCCCTTTCCTAGTCAAACTAGGAGGAGGAAGGGGGAAGGAAGGAGAAGAGAAGGGAGAAGGAAAGGGGGGCTCCGCCCCCTTCCCTAGTCCAATTCAGACTAGAGGGGGAGGGGCGCGCGTCCATGCCTTGGCCAGCCCTCTCTCTCTCCGCTAAGGCCCATGTGGCCCATTAGTTCCCCCGGGGGGGGGGGGATCCAGTAACCCTCCAGCACTCCGGCTTTCTCCGAAATCACCCGGAACACTTCCGGTGTCCGAATATAGCCGTCCAATATATCAATCTTTATGTCTCGACCATTTTGAGACTCCTTGTCATGTTCGTGATCACATCTGGGACTCCAAACTATCTTCGGTACATCAAAACACATAATCGATCGTCACCGAACGTTAAGCGTGCGGACCCTACTGGTTCGAGAACTATGTAGACATGACCGAGACACATCTCCGGTCAATAACCAATAGCTGAACCTGGATGTTCATATTGTCTCCCACATATTCTATGAAGATCTTTATTGGTCAAACCACATAACGATATACGTCGTTCCCTTTGTCATCGGCATGTTACTTGCCCGAGATTCGATCGTTGGTATCTCAATACCTAGTTCAGTCTTGTTACCGACAAGTCTCTTTACTCGTTCAGTAATGCATCATCCTGCAACTAACTCATTAGTCACATTGCTTGCAAGGCTTATAGTGATGTGCATTACCGAGAGGGCCCAGAGATACCTCTCCGATACACGGAGTGACAAATCCTAATCTCTATCTATGCCAACTCAACAAACACCATCAGAGACACCTCTAGAGCATCTTTATAGTCACCCAGTTATGTTGTGACGTTTGATAGCATACTAAGTGTTCCTCTGGTATTCGGGAGTTGCATGATCTCATAGTCATAGGAACATGTATAAGTTATGGAGAAAGCATTAGTAGTAAACTAAATGACCATCGTGCTAAGCTAACGGATGGGTCAAGTCAATCACATCATTCTCTAATGATGTGATCCTATTAATCAAATGACAACTCATGTCTATGGTTAGGAAACATAACCATCATTGATTCAACGAGCTAGTCAAGTAGAGGCATACTAGTGACACTCTGTTTGTCTATGTATTCACACATGTACTAAGTTTCCGGTTAATACAATTCTAGCATGAATAATAAACATTTATCATGATATAAGGAAATATAAATAAAAAACTTTATTATTGCCTCTAGGGCATATTTCCTTCAGTCTCCCACTTGCACTAGAGTCAATAATCTAGATTACATTATAATGATTCCAACACCCATGGAGTCTTGGTGCTGATCATGTTTTGCTCGTGAGAGAGGCTAAGTCAACGGGTCTGCAACATTCAGATCCGTATGTATCTTGCAAATCTCTATGTCTCCCTCCTTGACTTGATCGCGGATGGAATTGAAGCGTCTCTTGATGTGCTTGGTTCTCTTGTGAAATCTAGATTCCTTTGCCAAGGAAATTTCACCAGTGTTGTCACAAAAGATTTTCATTGGACCCGATGCACCAGGTATGACACCTAGATCGGATATGAACTCCTTCATCCAGACCCCTTCATTTGCTGCTTCCGAAGCAGCTATGTACCCCGCTTCACATGTAGATCCCGCCATGACGCTCTGCTTGGAACTGTACCAACTGACATCTCCACTACTTAACAAAAATACGTATCCGGTTTGTGACTTAGAGTCATCCGGATCAGTGTTAAAGCTTGCATCGATGTAACCGTTTACAACGAGCTCTTTGTCACGTCCATATACGAGAAACATATCCTTAGTCCTTTTCAAGTATTTCAGGATGATCTTCACCGCTGTCCAGTGATCCACTCCTAGATTACTTTGGTACCTCCCTGCTAAACTAATAGCAAGGCACACATCAGGTCTGGTACACAACATTGCATACACAATAGAACTTATGGCTGAAGCATAGGGAATGACTTTCATTTTCTCTCTACCTTCTGAAGTGGTCGGGCATTGAGTCTGACTCAACTTCACACCTTGTAACACAGGCAAGAACACTTTCATTGCTTGATCCATTTTGAACTTCTTCAAAACTTTATCAAGGTATGTGCTTTGTGAAAGTCCAATTAAGCGTTTTGATCTATCTCTATAGATTTTGATGCCCAATATATAAGCAGCTTCACCGAGGTCTTTCATTGAAAAATTCTTATTCAAGTATCCTTTTATGCTATTCAGAAATTCAGTATCATTTCCGATCACCAATATGTCATCCACATATAATATCAGAAATGCTACAGAGCTCCCACTCACTTTCTTGTAAATACAGGCTTCTCCAAAAGTCTGTATATAATCATATGCTTTTATCACACTATCAAAGCGTATATTCCAACTTTGAGAGGCTTGCACTAGTCCATAAATGGATCGCTGGAGCTTGCACACTTTGTTAGCACCTTTTGGATCGACAAAACCTTCTGGTTGCATCATATACAACTCTTCTTTAAGATATCCGTTAGGGAATGCAGTTTTTACATCCATTTACCAAATTTCATAATCATAAAATGCGGCAATTGCTAACGTGATTCAGACGGACTTAAGCATCGCTATGGGTGAGAAGGTCTCATCATAGTCAACTCCTTGAACTTGCCCAAAACCTTTTGCAACAAGTCGAGCTTTGTAGACAGTAATGTTACCGTCAGTGTCGGTCTTCTTCTTGAAGATCCATTTATTCTCTATGGCCTGCCGATCATCGGGCAAGTCAACCAAAGTCCACACTTTGTTCTCATACATGGATCCCATCTCAGATTTCATGGCCTCAAGCCATTTTGCGGAATCTAGGCTCATCATCGCTTCCTCATAGTTCGTAGGTTCGTCATGGTCAAGTAACATGACCTACAAAACAGGATTACCGTACCACTCTGGTGCGGATCTTACTCCGGTTGACCTACAAGGTTCGGTAGTAACTTGATCAGAAGTTTCATGATCATCATCATTAGCTTCTTCACTTACTGGTGTAGGAATCACTGTAGCTGATTTCAGTGATGAACTACTCTCCAATAAGGGAGCATGTACAATTACCTTATCAAGTTCTACTTTCCTCCCACTCACTTCTTTCGAGAGAAACTCCTTCCCTAGAAAGGATCCATTCTTAGCAACGAATATATTGCCTTTGGATCTGTGATAGAAGGTGTACCCAATAGTCTCCTTTGGGTATCCTATGAAGATACATTTCTCCGATTTGGGTTCGAGCTTATCAGGTTGAAGCTTTTTCACATAAGCATTGCAGCCCCAAACTTTAAGAAACGACAACTTGGGTTTCTTGCCAAACCACAGTTCATAAGGTGTCGTCTCAATGGATTTAGATGGTGCCCTATTTAATGTGAATGCAACTGTCTCTCAAGCATAACCGCAAAACAATAGCGGTAAATCAGCAAGAGACATCATAGTTCACACCATACCTAGTAAAGTACGATTACGATGTTCGGACACACCATTACGCTGTGGTGTTCCAGGTGGCGTGAGTAGCGAAACTATTCCGCATTGTTTCAAATGAAGACCAAACTTGTAACTCAAATATTCTCCTCCACGATCAGATTGTAGAAACTTTATTTTCTTGTTACGATGATTTTCCACTTCACTCCAAAATTCTTTGAACTTTTCAAATGTTTCAGACTTATGTTTCATTAAGTAGATATACCCATATCTGCTCAAATCATCTCTGAAGGTGAGAAAATAACAATATCCTCCGCGAGCCTCAATGTTCATTGAACCACATACATCAGTATGTAGAATTTCCAATAACTCTATTGCTCGCTCCATTGTTTCGGAGAATGGAGTTTTAGTCATCTTGCCCATGAGGCATGGTTCGCAAGTACCAAGTGATTCATAATCAAGTGATTCCAGAAGTCCATCAGCATGGAGTTTCTTCATGCACTTTACACCAATATGACCCAAAAGACAGTGCACAAATAAGTTGCGCTATCATTATCAACTTTGTATCTTTTGGCTTCAATACTATGAACATGTGTATCACTACTATCAAGATTCAGTAAAAATAGACCACTCATCAAGGGTGCATGACCATAAAAGATATTACTCAATAAATAGAACAACCATTATTTTCTGATTTAAATGAATAATTGTCTCGCATCAAACAAGATCCAGATATAATGTTCATGCTCAATGCTGGCACCAAATAACAATTATTTAGGTCTAAAACTAATCCCAAAGGTAGATGTAGAGGTAGCGTGCCGACGACGATCACATCAACTTTGGAACCATTTCCCACGCGCATCGTCAGCTCATCCTTAGCCAATCTTCGGTCAATCCATAGCCCCTGTTTCGAGTTGCAAATGTTAGCAACTGAACCAGTATCAAATACCCAGGCGCTACTGCGAGCATTAGTAAGGTACACATCAATAACATGTATATCAAATATACCTTTCACTTTGCCATCCTTCTTCTCTTCCAAATACTTGGGGAAGTTCCGCTTCCAGTGACCAGTCCCTTTGCAGTTGAAGCACTTAGTTTCAGGCTTAGGTCCAGACTTGGGTTTCTTCACTTGAGCAGCAACTGGCTTGCTGTTCTTCTTGAAGTTCCTTTTCTTCCCTTTACCCTTTTTCTTGAAACTGGTGGTCTTGTTGACCATCAACACTTGATGCTCCTTCTTGATTTCTACCTCCGCAGCCTTTAGCATTGCGAAGAGCTCAGGAATCGTATTATCCCTTGCATATTATAGTTAATCATGAAGCTCTTGTAGCTTGGTGGCAGTGATTGAAGCTGTCAATGACACTATCATCAGGAAGATTAACTCCCAGTTGAGTCAAGTGGTTGTGGTACCCAGACATTCTGAGTATATGTTCACTGACAGAACTATTCTCCTCCATTTGCAGCTATAGAATTTATTGGAGACTTCATATCTCTCAATCCGGGCATTTGCTTAAAATATTATCTTCAACTCCTGGAACATCTCATATGCTCCATGACGTTCAAAATTTCGTTGAAGTCTCGGTTCTAAGCCGTAAAGCATGGCACACTGAATATCGAGTAGTCATGAGCTTTGCTCTGCCAGGTGTTCACAACATCTGGCGTTGCTCCTGCAGCGGGTTTGTCATGTAGCGGTGCTTCCAGGACGTAATTCTTCTGTGCAGCAATGAGGATAATCCTCAAGTTATGGACCCAATCCGTGTAGTTGCTACCATCATCTTTCAACTTAGCTTTCTCTAGGAATGCATTAAAATTCAATGGAACAACAGCACGGGCCATCTATCTACAACAATATAGCTATGCAGTACTATCAGGTACTAAGTTCATGATAAATTAAAGTTCAATTAATCAAATTACTTAAGAACTCCCACTTAGATAGACATCCCTCTAATCATCTAAGTGATCACGTGATCCATATCAACTAAACCATGTCCGATCATCACGTGAGATGGATTAGTTTTCAATGGTGAACATCACTATGTTGATCATATCCACTATATGATTCACGCTCGACCTTTCGGTCTCAGTGTTCCGCGACCATATCTGCATATGCTAGGCTCGTCAAGTTTAACCCAAGTATTCTACTTGTGCAAAACTGGCTTGCACCCATTGTATGTGAACGTAGAGCTTATCACACCCGATCATGACGTGGTGTCTCGGCACAACGAACTTTAGCAACGGTGCATACTCAGGGAGAACACTTATACCTTGAAATTTAGTGAGAGATCATCTTATAATGCTGCCATCGAACTAAGAAAAATAAGATGCATAAAGGATAAACATCACATGCAATTCAATATAAGTGATATGATATGGCCATCATCATCTTGTGCCTTTGATCTCCATCTCCAAAGCACCATCATGATCAGCATCGTCACTGGCTTGACACCTTGATCTCCATTGAAGCATTGTTGTCGTCTCGCCAACTATTGCTACTATGACTATCACTACCGCTTAGTGATAAAGTAAATCAATTACATGGCGATTGCATTTCATACAATAAAGCGACAACCATATGGCTCCTGCCAGTTGCCGATAACTGTGTTACAAAACATGATCATGTCATACAATAAAATTTAACATCATGTCTTGACCATATCACATCACAACATGCCATGCAAAAACAAGTTAGACATCCTCTACTTTGTTGTTGCAAGTTTTACGTGGCTGCTATGGGCTGAGCAAGAATTGTTCTTACCTATGCATCAAAAACCACAACGTGGTACAGTGATTGCTTTTTGATCTTCAGAAAGAACCCTGTTCATTGAATCCGATTCAACTAAAGTTGGAGAAACTGACACCCACCAGCCACCTGTGTGCGAAGCACGTCGGTAGAACCAGTCTCGTGTAAGCGTATGCGTAATGTCGGTCTGGGCCGCTTCATCCAACAATACCGCCGAATCAAGAATCAACTAGTGACGGCAAGCAATATGTATATACCCACGCCCACAACTCCTTTGTGTTCTACTCGTGGATATAAATCTACGCATAGACCTGGCTCGGATGCCACCGTTGGGGAACGCAGTAATTTCAAAAAATTTCCTACGCACACACAAGATATATCATGGTGATGCATAGCAAAGAGAGGGGAAGAGTTTTGTCCATGTACCCTCGTAGACCGTAAGCGGAAGCGTTATGACAACGCGGTTGATGTAGTCGCACGTCTTCATGATCCGACCGATCCTAGTATCGACAGTACGGCACACTATTGCAGGATGCTGCTAACGCGACACTACGATCAAAGACCCTTCGAGAAACTGTGTGCGATGCAATAATCGCAAACGGTGGTGTATGAAAACCGTCAGAAATGATGCAAAACGTTTGCGATGAATGATACATCAAACACGGTTCAGATTATAGTTGCGTGTGCGATGAGGGGCATACGATTGATCTGTACGAACTGTTTGGATGAGACAAAACAATAGAAACGGGCAACCAGATCAAGGTGTGTGCGATATACGGCATACAATTCACTCCGATGAACCATTTGCAATGAGTGAGGTGAACACAAATGATTCGGCATAACAAGATGTGTGTGATACCCGACAAACAGGTCGGTAATCAAAATTGTGTGCGATCATTATATACAGCCCATACGGTCTTTTTTTGTGAATTGTGTGCTCGTCAGGGCACACAGTTCGACAAACCAACCTGTTGGCGATAATGTAGAAGATCTGTGTTGAATACATATTACTTACCATCTGCGATGAAATTGACAGGATAAACAGAGATATATACAATCTGCTTAATTTAGTCCTTCTTCTTGTTGTTCTTGTTGGATGACCCCGTGACGTCGTCTTGGCGAGGACGCTTCTTGCCGCCGACTGTTGGCTTTTCATTGCCGCCGCCGTCGTCATCGTTGTTGCCGTCGTTGTCATCATCCTCCTCGTTCGACCATTCCTCCTCCTCATCATAGTCATCCTCCGACGGCTCCTCGTCCATCTGGTTGCCATCTGACGACTCCGGAGGCGGCATCCCTTCCATGAACCGGATATAATCAAGGTCTGGGCTCAACGCCGGACTCATGGAAGACGAGCGGGATGATCCCGATGTTGACCTATCATCAGGCGCCAGACTGCTGGCCGAACTATCGTCCTCGCTATCGCTCGATATGGCTGCAAAGTGCGTGCCAGTGTGTAGCACGGCCTGCCGGGGATGATGAAGATGGTGGACACTTAAGAGGGGTATGCAGAGAAGAGGAACTGCCAATTGAAGTGGGGGTTGACGTATTATCTAACCGCTGATATAATCAACCGTAATTATCTGTACCAAGTCGCTCAAAATTCCCGGGGTTGCGTAGGACTCCTATTGGCTATTTGGCCGGTTTCCTTTTTCAGGACAAAAACAAGGAACGAGTTTTGGGATTATGCATCGGTACCGGTACGAATGGAGTAGGATAGTTGGCAAGCAATACATTGAGCTCTTCTTATTGATAAAGCCAGTAATAATCAAACTAGAAAGGAAAAGAAAAAAGACAAAGAAAAATATCTGCATGAATCTTCGCGTAACATCAATGGCATATATAGGACCTAGATGTGCATTACTTAGAGCACATCTAGATGTGCTTTAGCAATACTGTCAAACAATATAACGCCCTCGATGCGGCTATATCTCCCTTGTGTCGAAGCACGACTTAGAGGCATAACCGCACTGAAAGCAATGTCGCAAGTGAGGTAATCTTCGCAAACAACCCATGTAATACATAAAGGGAAAGAGATACATAGTTGGCTTACAATCGCCACTTCACACAATTACATGAATAAAGCATTACATCATCCAGATACAATCAAGGTCTGACTACGGAACCAAAATAAAAGAAGACTACCCCAAATGCTACACAGATCCCCGATCGACCCCAACTGGACTCCACTACTGATCAACTAGAACGAAACAACATAAAGGACAAGATCTTCAATGAGCTCCTCCTTGAGCTTGGTTGCGTCATCTGCACGGTTCAACGGCACTTGCAAGCTAGTTTTGGAAGTATCTATGAGTTACGGGGACTCAGCAATCTCACACCCTCGCGATCAAGACTATTTAAGCTTATAGGTAGGGAAAAGGTATGAGGTGGAGCTGCAGCAAGCGACTAGCATATTTGGTGGCTAACATATTCGCAAAAGAGAGCGAGAAGAGAAGGCAACAACACAGTCGAGAAACTATGATCAAGAAGTGATCCTAGAACAACCTACGTCAAGCATTACTCCAACACCGTGTTCACTTCCCGGACTCCGCCGAGAAGAGACCATCACGGTTACACACGCGGTTGATGTATTTTAATTAAGATCAACTTCAGGTTTTCTACAACCGGACATTAACAAATTCCCATCTGCCCATAACCGCGGGCACGGCTTTCGAAAGTTCAAAACCCTGCAGGGGTGTCCCAACTTAGCCCATCACAAGCTCTCACGGTCAACAAAGGATATTCCTTCTAGCAGGAAGACCCGATCAGACTCGGGATCCCGGTTACAAGACATCCTCGACAATGGTAAAACAAGTCCAGCAACACCGCCCGAATGTGCCGACAAATCTCGATAGGAGCTGCACATATCTCGTTCTCAGGGCACACTCAGATAGGTCAAGCTACAAGTAAAACCAACCCTTGAGTTTCCCCGAGGTGGCTCCGTAGGCTGCCCGTTTTGGACCAACACTTAGAGAAGCACTGGCCCGGGGGGGGGGGGTTAAAATAAAGATGACCCTTGGGTCCGCGAAACCCAAGGGAAAAAAGGCTAGGTGGCGAATGGTAAAACCAATGTTGGGCATTGCTGGAGGAGTTTTATTCAAGGCGAACTGTCAAGGGGTTCCCATTATAACCCAACCGCGCGAGGAACGCAAAATCCGGGAACATAACACCGATGTGACGGAAACTAGGGCGGCAAGAGTGGAACAAAACACCAAGCATAAGGCCGAGCCTTCCACCCTTTACCAAGTATATAGATGCATTAATTAAATAAGAGATATTGTGATATCCCAACAAAAATCCATGTTCCAAACATGGAACAAGCTCCAATCTTCACCTGCAACTAACAACGCTATAAGAGGGGCTGAGCAAAGCGGCAACATATCCAAACAACGGTTTGCTAGGACAAGGTGGACTAGAGGCTTGGTTCAACAATATGGGAGGCATGATAAGCAAGTGGTAGGTATTGCAACATAGGCATAGCAAAAGAGCGAGCATCTAGCAAGCAAAGATAGAAGTGATTTCGAGGGTATGGTCATCTTGCCTGAGATCCCGCAAGGAAGAAGAACGAGTCCATGAAGATGACAAACGGATGTAGTCGAACGGATCCTCACAAACACGACGTTATCGGAACCAACCCGAAGCAGCAACACCGGAAAGAAGCACACAACAAAGTAAACAACCAACACATGAACATGGTATGATATGCGGGATGCGGTATGGGATGCATATGCATGATTTGCAAAGGAAAGATTGAACCTGGCCTCAACTTGGAAATACAAGAGTGCCACTGTAAAGGTGAGGTGATTTCGGTTGAAATCGATATAAAGATCGCCGGAATCGGATGCACAGTTTGAAAATGGCAGGCAAAACAAATAATGGCACCGGTGTGCGATAAACAGCAAGTGACCAACTAAATGCATTAAGATAAATATGCTACAGTACTCAAATATGGCAACAAAATACATGGCAGGGATCCACTCAAGATGCTTGACAAAAGATGAACACTGAGCTACGGCTAATTCATCCATTATCAGGTTCAAAGAAGCATGGCAATAGGGCAAACGATAACAGGTTTCAGACTTAGTGAAATTAACACAAGTCTGGAATTTATCATCAGGAAGCAATGTTTAAAGCATGATAACTATATGGTACAGAAACATATCATGGCAAAGCAAGGCATGGCATGAAGCTACTCAAAGCACTTAACAAAAGTCCCTTAGTGACCTTGAGCCAAAGGGGATCAGAAAATACAATTGCAAGCATGTGAACATGGCAAAAACATAAACAGATCTCAGACTTGGTGAAAAACTGGAGCATGCAAAACAGTTAACGAGTAGGCATGTTTACGAGCTCGATGCACTCACTACAGAGCATGGCATGACAAACTAAGCATACAACCATCAAGAATACATGGCATAGAAGCTAGACATGGCAAGAACAACAACATAGCATGCACAGATCAATAGCAACATCCTCGGCAAAATCGCTAACAAGTCAACAATCTGCCAGGATCATAATTTAGCAAAAGTAGAGCTCGATTGACTCAAGCTAGGGTGCTCCATAAATGCAAACAAAGACATGGATGGATAGAGCACCACAATGTTAACAAAACATCCTTAATGATCATCCTCAAAAGAGGCACGGATCACTAGGAAACAACATGAACATATGACATACCGACAAAATTAGGACAAGGACTTAGAGAAATTCTAAGTCCCTGAAATCAGCATTACAGATTACGCTACTTTGCAAGATTGTGCTAGTCACCACAAATATCACAAAAATACATGGGAAGCACCACTGTAATGATGGCATGACATATAACAAAACACATGTAGAGCTCAGGGTCATAGCATGCACACAATAATCATGGCAAAAATGACAAAATGCCATTTGCTGAAACAGATCTGACAAATTCCTCACATAGCCCCCTTCCAACAGCATTTCGGGCATCAAGATGAGCTCAAATGAAAATGATGCAATGAGATGAAATGATGTACTCGTCGAGACGAACATTTTGATATGCTACACGCTCAAAACAGAGCCACAGATGATGAGTTATGGCATGATGAATAGAGGCATATGAATCAGGAAAATCTCAGGACTTGGTGGATATTTTACCTCCGCGAAAAGTCAACGCGGGGACGAGACGAAGCGGGATGAGGAGATCCAGGATGGAGGGGCGCCGTTTGGACGGGGAATCCGGTGGATCTGGTTCCGATCCGGGTCAACTCCAGCTCCGGCGAACTCTAGGCTTCGGCGATCGGCGAGGCCGGCGGGGAAGGGAGCGGGTGGCCGGATCCGGTCCGACCCGACCAGATCCGCGACGAGGCGGCGCGGCCACCGGCGATGAGGGCGACACAAGGCGCAGCGAGATGGGATAGGGCGCGGGGGCGGCACTGATGACGTGTCGGCCTCTCATTGGGCGGAACGCGCGGCGGCTGGCGGTGGACATGTCCGGCCGTCGGTGGACGTGTCCGGCGGCGCGAGGAGGTGGAAGGCTAGGGTTTGGACTGCGCGAAAAATTCGGGGAGAGCCACATATTTATAGGTAGAGTGAGCTAGGAGAGTCCAAATGAGGTGCGGTTTTCGACCACGCGATCGTGATCGAACGACCGAGATGATGGAGGAGGTTTAGGTGGGTTTTGGGCCACTTTGGAGGGGTGTTGGGATGCAACACACACGAGGCCTTTTCGGTCCCTCGGTTAACCGTTGGAGTATCAAACAAAGTCCAAATGACACGAAACTTGACAGGCGGTCTACCGGTAGTAAACCAAGGACGCATGACAAGTCTCGGTCCAATCCGAAAACGTTTAACACCCGCACACGAAAAGAGGTAGAAAGGAACACCGGGTGACATATGAGCGCCGGATTGCAAAACGGACAACGGGAAAAATGCTCGGATGCATGAGACGAACATGTATGCAAATGAAATGCACATGATGACATGGTATGCAATGCATGACACACAAGCAATGACAAGGTAACAACAGTGAATAACTGGAGGACACCTGGCACATCGGTCTCGAGGCGTTACAAACAAAACCCCTAATCATCATTGCAAACAGCGCATAGAACATGGCTAATGTGACAACCACAACTACACATGCTAGTTCCTTCTTGTCTCTTGCTTTCATCTGTTGCCTGTGATTGATTCTTTCTTTCTTCATTGTACTGATTGTACATTCCAGATCAGCCAGTTTCTTCTTCAGCTTTACGTTATCTTCTGCGAGCTTGGTGATAACACCCCGAGCCCTGCCATGCCATTCTTCATCCAGCTAGTTAACAAAGGCACAAGCCTCATATCGCTGCCAATGTTAAATAGTATTCTGGATGAGCGGTGGAATTAACTGAAGTAAAATGATGAACTTAACTAGCACCCTAACCTCTAAGGGGCAACTGAGAAACCGCCTGCCAATGTCGAATCCCTCCGTGCATACACGTCGAGCGGGAGTGTGCCCGTGCACACAACTCAACTTTTGGTACTTCTCGGTGGCGCAAAACTCGGAGTCGAACTCGTGTTGCGGGAGTCTAGAGTCAAGCTCCGGATCCGGCGACAGATCGCTTTCCTGGGGGGGGGGGGTCATTCAGGACAGATTCAGCAAGGAGCCATACTTTGGACATGGTAAAAAAGATCGGGATAGATTGGAACCTGACAGGACGATTCAGATCCGTAGTACACCTGCCTTCTGATGACCTTAGGCAAGTGCTCGACGGCGACCGCCGTCGTGGCGGCGATACAAGTAGGAGTAGCCGCACCAAAACCATCAACACCACTCATCCGGATTCGCCCAATGTCAGCGCCACGCGAGGGAATTTGGAGGCTATGTAGGGATTTGGGGGAAATGGGGAAACTGTGGAGATAAGCTAGCGGTCGGGAACTACTAATGGCACTATATATATGTTGTATACAACACACTGTTTGTACATGTCATTTGTGTTCCCGCACCAAACCGTGTGGGAAGACAATGTAAGTTAGACACGGTTGCCATTACATAACCGTATGTGATGTACTATCCTGTCCATATAATTGAGTTACGATGAGATACCGTGTAAACAGCCGCTCCGCGGATATCCATAAAAAAACCTAGCCGCTTTGCATATAGAGATGGCGGCGGCGGCCTAGGCAGCGGCTACCGGAGAAGAGGTCAATCCTCGGTTGGTGGGCGGTGGCGGCGCCATAGGAGGTCAATCCTCGTTCTACGGCGGGAGATAGGAGGAGCTCAACCATTGAGGTCGGCGGCGGCGTGATTCGAGCACATCCATCACGGTCGATGGCGCGCGAGAGAGTGGAGGTCGAACTTCAGGCGGCAGTCGCACTAAGCTTTGCTCCTCGCCCCTGCTGTCTCGGCGTGCCGCCGCATCGCTTGTCTGTCTGCTGGGTGGAGGTCGCCTCACAGCTAATTAATTAAGGCATTCTTTTCGTGAGTGGCTAAATTTAGGTATTCAATTCCTAAGTGTAGTGTTGTACTAGTACTCTGCGTGTAAATTGACTGGCCATTAATTTTTGTCATAGCACGTCTAGATAACAACATGGAGCACCCTCAGTAATTATTAAAATAAAACCTTGTGATTTATGCACGCATCTTTGGACAACAGTTAATCCGTGTATTAATGTTGTTGTTTTGTTTTTAATTACCATTCCTGTGCTGCAGATGGAACGATCTCGATGGATGAAGAATCGGAAAACTGCAGATTTTATCAGTGGCATGACAGTGTTCATGAATTTGGTTGAAAGTACAAAGAGGAGAATCGGTGATGCGGATCACATCCTGTGTCCATGTACTGATTGTGCCAATACAGAGTCACATGAAGTTGTACATGTCCAGATGCACTTAGTCTTTAGGGGATTCATGGATGGATATACACGTTGGACCAGACACGGTGAAGAGGAGGTCATGGATGAAGACACCCAGGGCAGCGAGATGCCAAACCCCGATCAGTGTCACATGGATGTTGAATCTAACATCGGGGTAGAGGCGTCAAGCTACCAATGGAACACCGGAAAGCCGAAATGCCCACTCGAAAACCAAGACATCGACACAGATGACGACAATCTTGATATGCCAGATTTTGCTGCTATGATTGCAGATTTTGAGGGCCCAGATAAGCATATGATTGGGTACAAGGATCTCCCAACCATTGATGCGGACTCCAAGAAAGAATTTTATCCAGGTTGCAAAAAGAAATATTTTGTAACATCCCAAATTTTCAATTTGGAATGTTATATATTAGATCATCATTGCATATCATAGTTTATTGCATTTTGGTTGATCCAAGAAATTCTATGCAACTCAAGGACCCACAGAGAGAGTTGGGGATTTCATTATTTTCATATTCGAGTTTTCTCGAATTTTGAAAAGAGGATCGTCTGATTTTAATTATTTTCTCTTCGAATATTTCTTTTATAAAAAATAAAAGAGAGAGGATAAAATGACTTCCTCAAAATAAAGAAATATCGAAGATTTAATATTAAAATCAAATAAGATCTTTTTTGGAGTTTTGTCGCTATTTTATTTGAATTAGGAAAAAATGTGCGTTTTTCAAAATTGCATTTTAGGCCAAAATAAATGTTCACCTTGTCCGGCATATTTTTAGAGGACGGGGAAAATTTATTTTGGGATTTTTGGAGTCTGTTTAGTATTTCTTTTCTTTCTTTTTCTGCATGTCGGAATTATAAAAAAAAGAGGAACCGACTCCGAGTCGTACCCGAGAGAGACTCCGCTCGGGGTGCTTTATAAGCCGCGCTGGCCCAGCCGCTCAAGCTCACCCGCGCCCGCACCCAAAACCTAGCCGCGCCGAGCCGCCCCGCCGCCAGCGCCGCCTCCGCGCCGCCCTGCCGCCCGCGTCGCCGCGTCGCTGCCCGTGCCGCCACCCACCGCCGCCGACCCGCCACACCGGAGCCGCCCCGCCGCCACCGTTGTCTCGCCGGACTCGAGGTCGATGCCTTGGTTTTCGCGAGAAAACCGATCGTTTTTTTCGAAAACCCTAGATTCCGTTTTTCTAATTTTTTAGATCGATTTTTTCGGTTTAGTTATTTAGCGGACGTTCGTCCGGACATTCGTTTTAACAAACGGTTTTCACCATTTAGCCGCAGATAGCGAATGTTCGTTCGTTAGCCTGTTCGTCAATTTTTCTTTTTCTTGGGTTTTCCGTGATTATTTTCGGTCGCGATTTCTGATCCGATTTTCGTTTTAGTATAAGTTTTCACTCGTTTATCGGAATTAGGCGATTCAAGCACCTAGAGTTTCGTCTCGAAGCCCTATTTCTGTTTAACCAACTAAAACAAGTTTTTGCTACTGTAAAATTTGTCTTTAGTCCAGACTAGTAAACGAAGCTTGTTTCTTTCACCGTTTGAGTTTTGTTGTTTCGTTTGATTTGATTTTTTTGCAAACCAGAGTTCTTAAGTTGGACCTTCTGGTTAGATATTATTTGAGTTTACCCGTGCCCTTGCTTGATTGCTTATTGTATGATTGTTTGATTGCGATAGAGTACCCGGAGTGCGAAGCATGCTACATCAAGTCTCTAGGTTTCACGGATCATCAGCAAGGCAAGTAACACTTTCATCATACCTTTTTAGTACCCAGTTTTATTGCATTAGATCAACCCTCAAACAATTGCATGGTTAGGATCTGAATAAATTGTGGGCTGGGAAGTAGATGAGGTAATACCTATTCACCTGTTTTATTATCAAACCTTGGGAGTGCTACGTCTTAAGCTTGCGTTGGTTTTCCCTGAAGAGGAAGGGATGATGCAGCAGAGTAGTGTAAGTATTTCCCTCAGTTTTTGAGAACTAAGGTATCAATCCAGTAGGAGGCCACGCTCAAGTCCCTCGTACCTGCACAAAATGATAGCTACTTGCAACCAACGCGATTAGGGGTTGTCAAGCCCTTCACGGTCACTTACGAGAGTGAGATCTGATAGATAGAATATTTTTGGTATTTTTGGTATAAAGATGCAAAGTAAAAAGTAAAGGCAAAGTAAATAGCAAAACGATATTAAAGTGATGGAGATTGATATGATGAGAATAGACCCGGCGGCCATAGGTTTCACTAGTGGCTTCTCTCAAGAGCATAAGTATTCTACGGTGGGTGAACAAATTACTGTTAAGCAATTGATAGAATTGAGCATAATTATGAGAATATCTAGGCATGATCATGTATATAGGCATCACGTCCGTGAAAAGTAGACCGAAACGATTTTGCATCTACTACTATTACTCCACTCATCGACCGCTATCCAGCATGCATCTAGAGTATTAAGTTAAAAACAGAGTAACGCCTTAAGCAAGATGACATGATGTAGAGAGATAAATTCATGCAATATGAAATAAACCCCATCTTGTTATCCTCGATGGCAATGATACAATACGTGCCTTGTTGCCCCTTCTGTCACTGGGTAAGGACACCGCAAGATCGAACCCAAAGCTAAGCACTTCTCCCATGGCAAGAACTACCAATCTAGTTGGCCAAACCAAACGGATAATTCGAAGAGACTTGCAAAGATAACCAATCATGCATAAAAGAATTCAGAGAAGATTCAAATATTATTCATAGATAGACTTGATCATAAACCCACAATTCATCGGTCTCAACAAACACACCGCAAAAGGAAGATTACATCAAATACACCTCCACGAGAGAGGGGGAGAACTTTGTATTGAGATTCAAAGAGAGACAAGAAGCCATCCAGCTAATAATTATGGACCCGAAGGTCTGAGGTAAACTACTCACACTTCATCGGAGAGGCTATGGTGATGTAGAAGTCCTTCGTGATGACGGCCCTCTTCTGGCGGAGCTCCGGAACAGGCCCCAAGATGGGATCTCGTGGATACAGAAAGTTACGGTGGTGGAATTAGGTTTTTGGCTCCTGTTCTGATCGTTTGGGGGTACGTGTGTATATATAGGAGGAAGAAGTACACCAGAGGAGCAACGAGGGGCCCACGAGGCAGGGGGCGCGCCCTAGGGGTGGCGCCCCCACCCTCGTGACCGCCTCTTTTGTTCCTTGGAGCAGGGTCCAAGTCTCCTGGATCACGTTCGGTGAGAAAATCATGTTCCTGAAGATTTTATTCCGTTTGGACTCCGTTTGATATTCCGTTTCTTCGAAACAATGAAATAGGCAAAAAAACAAGAATTCTGGGTTGGGCCTCTGGTTAATAGGTTAGTCCCCAAAATAATATAAAAGTGGAAAATAAATCCCAATATAGTCCAAAACAGTAGATAATATAGCATGGAGCAATCAAAAATTATAGATACGTTAGAGACGTATCAGGCATCCCCAAGCTTAATTCCTGCTCGTCCTCGAGTAGGTAAATGATAAAAAGAGAATTTTTGATGCGGAGTGCTACTTGGCATAATTTCAATGCAAATCATCTTAATTGTGGTACGAATATTCAGATTAGAAAGATTCAAGACAAAGGTTTATATTGACATAAAAAATAATAATACTTCAAGCATACTAACAAAGCAATTATGTCTTCTCAAAATAACATGGCCAAAGAAAGTTATCCCTACAAAATCATATAGTCTGGCTATGCTCCATCTTCCCCACACAAAGTATTTAAATCATGCACGACCCCGATGACAAGCCAAGCAATTGTTCCATTCTCTAACTTTTTCAAAACTTTTTCAATCTTCACGCAATACATGAGCGTGAGCCATGGACATAGCACTATAGGTAGAATAGAATGGTGGTTGTGGAGAAGACAAAAAGGGAGAAGATAGTCTCACATCAACTAGGCGTATCAACGGGCTATGGAGATGCCCATCAAGAGATGTCAATGTGAGTGAGTAGGGATTGCCATGCAACGGATGCACTAGAGCTATAAGTATATGAAAGCTCAAAAAGAAACTAAGTGGGTGTGCATCCAACTTGCTTGCTCATGAGGACCTAGGGCAATTTGAGGAAGCCCATCATTGGAATATACAAGCCAAGTTCTATAATGAAAGATTCCCACTAGTACATGAAAGTGATAACATGAGAGACTCTCTACTATGAAGATCATGGTGCTACTTTGAAGCACAAGTGTGGTAAAAGGATAGTAACATTGTCCCTTCTCTCTTTTTCTCTCATTTTTTATATTTTTTATGGCCTTTCTCTTTTTTATTTGGGCTTCTTTGGCCTCTTTTATTTTTTTATTTTTCGTCCGGAGTCTCATCCCGACTTGTGGGGGAATCATAGTCTCCATCATTCTTTCCTCACTGGGACAATGTTCTAATAATGATGATCATCACACTTTTATTTTTCTTACAACTCAATAATTACAACTCGATACTTAGAACAAAATATGACTCTATATGAATGCCTCCGGCGGTGTACCGGGATATGCAATGAATCAAGAGTGACAAGTATGAAAATTATGAATGGCGGCTTTTCCACAAATACTATGTCAACTACATGATCATGCTAAGCAATATGACAATGACGGATGTGTCATGATGAACTAGATGATGGAAAGTTGCATGGCAATATATCTCGGAATGGCTATGGAAATGCCATAATAGGTAGGTATGGTGGCTGTTTTGAGGAAGGTATATGGTAGGTGTATGATACCGGCGAAAGGTGCGCGGTATTAGAGAGGCTAGCAAAGGTGGAAGGGTGAGAGTGCGTATGATCCATGGACTCAACATTAGTCATAAAGAACTCATATGCTTATTGCAAAAATATAGAAGTGATCAAAGCAAAGTACTACGCGCATGCTCCTAGGGGGATAGATTGGTAGGAAAAGACCATCGCTCGTCCCCGACCGCCACTCATAAGGAATACAATCAATAAATAAATCATGCTCCAACTTCATCACATAACGGTTCAGCATACGTGCATGCTACGGGAATCACAAACTTCAACACAAGTATTCTTTAAATTCACAACTACTCAATTAGCATGACTTTAATATTATCACCTCCATATCTCAAAACAATTATCATGCTTCAATCTTTTCTTAGTATTCAACACACTCAAAAGAAAGTTTCACAAATCTTGAATACCAAGCATATTATTATTAAGCAAATTACCATGCTATTAAGAGACTCTCAAAATAATTTAAGTGAAGCATGAGAGATCAATAGTTTCTTTAAAACAAATACACCACTGTTCTCTAAAAGATCTAAGTGAAGCACATAGAGCAAAATTATAACGCTCAAAAGATATAAGTGAAGCACATAGAGCAAAGCTACTTAGCTCAAAAGATATAAGTGAAGCACATAGAGTATTCTATTAAATTTTAATTCATGCATGACTCTCTCAAAAGGTGTGTACAGCAAGGATGATTGTGGCATACTAACAAACAAAGACACTAATAATACAAGACGCTCCAAGCAAAACACATATCATGTTGGTGAATAAAAATATAGCTCCAAGTAAAGTTACCGATGGAAGTGGACGAAAGAGGGGATGCCTTCCGGGGCATCCCCAAGCTTTGACTTTTTCGTGTCCTTGGATTATCTTGGGGGTGCCATGGGCATCTCCAAGCTTAGGCTCTTGCCACTCCTTGTTCCATAATCCATCAAATTCTTACCCAAAACTTGAAAACTTCACAACACAAAACTCAAAATAGAAAACTCGTGAGCTCCGTTAGCGAAAGAAAACAAAATACCACTTCAAGGTACTGTAATGAACTCATTATTTATTTATATTGGTGTTAAACCTACTGTATTCCAACTTCTCTATGGATTATAAACTATTTTACTAGCCATAGATTCATCAAAATAAGCAAACAACACACGAAAAACAGAATCTGTCAAAAACAGAACAGTCTGTAGTAATCTGTAGCTAGCGCAAGATCTGGAAACCCAAAAATTCTAAAATAAATTGCTTGACGTGAGTAATTTATCTATTAATCATATGCAAAAAGAATTAACTAAATAGAACTCTTCAAATGAAAATTACAGCAGTTCTCGTGAGCACTAAAGTTTCTGTTTTTTACAGCAAGTTCAACAAGACTTTCCCCAAGTCTTCCCAACGGTTCTACTTGGCACAAACACTAATTAAACACAAAAAACACAACCAAAACAGAGGCTATATAATTTATTTATTACTAAACAGGAGCAAAAAGCAAGGAATAAAAATAAAATTGGGTTGCCTCCCAACAAGCGCTATCGTTTAACGCCCCTAGCTAGGCATAACAAGCAAGAATAGATCTAGGTATTGCCATCTTTGGTAGGCAATCCATAAGTGGCTCTCATGACAGTTTCATATGGTAATTTTATTTTCTTTCTTGGAAAGTGTTCCATGCCCTTTTTTAATGGAAATTTAAATCTAATATTCCCTTCCTTCATATCAATAATCGCACCAACCGTTCTAAGGAAAGTTCTACCAAGAATAATAGGGCAAGAAGGATTGCAATCTATATCAAGAACAATGAAATCTACGGGAACATAATTCCTATTTGCAACAATAAGAACATCATTAATTCTTCCCATAGGTTTCTTAATAGTGGAATCCGCAAGATGCAAGTTTAGAGAGCAATCATCAAAATTACGGAAATCTAGTAAATCACACAAAGTCTTGGGAATAGTAGAGACACTAGCACTCAAATCACACAAAGCATAAAACTCATGATCTTTAATTTTAATTTTAATAGTTGGTTCCCACTCATCATAGAGTTTTCTAGGAATAGAAACTTTCAACTCAAGTTTTTCTTCATAAGATTGCATCAAGGCATCAATAATATGTTCGGTGAAGGCTTTATTTCGACTATAAGCATGTGGAGAATTTAGCACGGATTGCAACAAGGAAATACAATCAATTAAAGAGCAACTTTCATAATTAAATTCCTTGAAATCCAATATAGTGGGTTTAGCAACATCTAAATTTTTATTTCTTTCAATCCCACTTTTGTCAATTTCATCATTAAGATCTAAATACTCCGAATTTTTAGAACGCCTTCTAGGTAAAGGAAGATCATATTCAGTTTCATCAAGATTCATATTGCAAAATAAAGATTTAATTGGAGACACATCAATAACTTTTAGTTCTTCATCATTATTTTCATAGGAATTGGAAGAACACGCTTTATTAAAGGCATCTTTGGAAGCACGCATCCTAGCGGTTCTTTCTTTACACTCATCAATTGAAATTCTCATGGCTTTAAGAGACTCATTGATACCATGCTTAGGTGGAATAGATATAAGTTTTAAAGCATCAACATCAAGAGCAGTTCTATCAACGTTCCTAGCCAAACCATCAATCTTAAGCAATTTTTCTTCAATCATAGCATTAAAATTCTTTTGCAAAGAAATAAATTCTTTAATATTAGATTCAAAATCAGAGGGCATCTTATTATAATTTCCATAAGAGTTGTTGTAGGAATTCCCATAATTATTAGAAGGATTACTAGGATATGGCCTAAGATTAAAATTCCCTCTATAAGCGTTGTTACCAAAATTATTCCTACCAAAAAAATTCACATCCATAGATTCATTGTTATTCTCAATCAAAGTAGACAATGGCATATAATTAGGATCAGAAGAAACACTCTTAGTAGCAAATAATTTCATAAGTTCATCCATCTTTCCACTCAACACATTAATTTCTTCTATCGCATGCACTTTTTTATTAGATGATCTTTCAGTGTGCCATTGAGAATAATTAACCATAATATTATCTAGGAGTTTAGTAGCATCTCCTAAAGTGATTTCCATAAAAGTACCTCCCGCGGCCGAATCTAAATGATTTCTAGAAGCAAAATTCAATCCGGCATAAAAATTTTGTATAATCATCCACAAATTCAAACCATGAGTAGGGCAATTACGTATCATTAATTTCATTCTCTCCCAAGCTTGTGCAGCATGTTCATGATCAAGTTGTTTAAAGTTCATAATATCGTTTCTAAGAGAGATGATCTTAGCGGGAGGAACATACTTAGAGATAAAAGCATCTTTGCACTTGTTCCATGAATCAATACTATTCTTAGGCAAAGACGAAAACCAAGCTTTAGCACAATCTCTAAGCGAAAAAGGAAATAGCTTAAATTTAATGACATCATTATTGACATCTTTTTTCTTTTGCATATCACATAAATCAACGAAGCCATTTAGATGAGTAGTGGCATCTTCACTGGGAAGGCCGGCGAATTGATCTTTCATAAGAAGATTCAACAAAGCAGTATTAATTTCACAAGATTCAACATCGGTAAGAGGAGCAATTGGAGTGCTAAGGAAATCATTATTATTGGTATTGGTGAAGTCACACAATTTATTAGTATCTTGAGCCATCGTGACAAACAAGCAATCTAACACACGAGCAAACAAGAGCAAATGGGCAAAAGAGGCAAATAGAGAGGGAGTGTAGAGAGAGTGGGCGAATAAAACAGCAAGGGTGAATTGGGGGGGGGGGAGAGGATAACGAGAGGCAAATGGCAAATAATGTAATGCGAGAGATAGGGATTGTGACGGGTACTTGGTATATTGACTTTTTGCGCAGACTCCCCGGCAACGACGCCAGAAATCCTTCTTGCTACGTCTTGAGCTTCCGTTGGTTTTCCCCAAAGAGGAAGGGATGATGCAGCAGAGTAGCGTAAGTATTTCCCTCAGTTTTTGAGAACCAAGGTATCAATCCAGTAGGAGGCCACGCTCAAGTCCCTCGTACCTGCACAAAACGATAGCTACTCGCAACCAATGCGATTAGGGGTTGTCAAGCCCTTCACGGTCACTTACGAGAGTGAGATCTGATAGATAGAATATTTTTGGTATTTTTGGTATAAAGATGCAAAGTAAAAAGTAAAGGCAAAGTAAATAGCAAAACAATATTAAAGTGATGGAGATTGATATGATGAGAATAGACCCGGGGGCCATAGGTTTCACTAGTGGCTTCTCTCAAGAGCATAAGTATTCTATGGTGGGTGAACAAATTACTGTTGAGCAATTGATAGAATTGAGCATAATTATGAGAATATCTAGGCATGATCATGTATATAGGCATCACATCCATGACAAGTAGACCGAAACAATTCTGCATCTACTACTATTACTCCACTCATCGACCGCTATCTAGCATGCATCTAGAGTATTAAGTTAAAAATAGAGTAACGCCTTAAGCAAGATGACATGATGTAGTTTCATGCAATATGAAATAAACCCCATCTTGTTATCCTCGATGGCAACGATACAATACGTGCCTTGTTGCCCCTTCTGTCACTGGGTAAGGACACCGCAAGATCGAACCCAAAGCTAAGCACTTCTCCCATGGCAAGAACTACCAATCTAGTTGGCCAAACCAAACGGATAATTCGAAGAGGCTTGCAAAGATAACCAATCATGCATAAAAGAATTCAGAGAAGATTCAAATATTATTAATAGATAGACTTGATCATAAACCCACAATTCATCGATCTCAACAAACACACCGCAAAAACAAGATTACATCGAATAAATCTCCACGAGAGAGGGGGAGAACTTTGTATTGAGATTCAAAGAGAGAGAAGAAGCCATCCAGCTACTAACTATGGACCCGAAGGTCTGAGGTAAACTACTCACACTTCATCGGAGAGGCTATGGTGATGTAGAAGCCCTCCGTGATGACTACCCTCTTTTGGCGGAGCTCCGAAACAGGCCCCAAGATGGGATCTTGTGGATACAGAAATTTGCGGCGGTGGAATTAGGTTTTTGGCTCCTGTTCTGATTGTTTGGGGGTACGTGTGTGTATATATAGGAGGAAGAAGTACGCCGGAGGAGTAACGAGGGGCCCATGAGGCAGGGGGCGCGCCCTAGGGGGGGGCCACCCTCGTGACCGCCTCTTTTGTTTCTTGGAGCAGGGTCCAAGTCTCCTGGATCACGTTTGGTGAGAAAATCACGTTCTCGAAGATTTTATTCCGTTTGGACTCCGTTTGATATTCCGTTTCTTCGAAACACCGAAATAGGCAAAAAAACAACAATTCTGGGCTGGGCCTCCGGTTAATAGGTTAGTCCCAAAAATAATATAAAAGTGGAAAATAAATCCCAATATAGTCCAAAACAGTAGACAATATAGCATGGAGCAATCAAAAATTATAGATATGTTGGAGACGTATCAGGGAGTTACTTCTACGTTATGCTTATATTGCCATGCTATGCTCGTAGAAGTGGATTGGGTTTGAGAGTGTCCATGACAGATGTGAGTTGTTAATTAATGGTTAACTTAAGGTGGCAACTTTAATACACATCTGGGTGGATTGAGGCACCTGGGGAAACCAGTGATTGCCTGTATTTTTGGAAATCCCGGGGTACCGTGTGATTTTCCTATGGACCGCCACCCAGGCTCAAAGGGATCATAGGGTTATTCATGTTGGAAACTTCCGTGTGCAGCCACATGCCATTATGGGCTCTGGCATAGTTGAGTAAGTTGTGGGTAACTTTTCCATGATGGGCTAGCAGATGTAGGGGATTGTAGGTGTACCGACCTATCTATCGGTTAAGGGGACCTCTTCCAAGAGGCTGTGTCTCGGTCATCCGTTTCTCAAACATTGTGTAGTGCGAGAAATCCAATGGAGGAGATCGAGTCTTGTGGGGAAAAGTGCACAAACCTATGCAGAGTGTACAAACTAATCATGGTTAGCCGTGTCCCCGGTTATGGACATCTTGAGTATCTAGTTCTTGGATTATCATGTGGATCCCATCACTCTAAATTAATTTTGTTGTGTTATTAATTACTTTTAATTGGGACTGAGAGGGGGTTTACCTTCTCAATATTTTTCAACCAACTTTGTAGTTACATAAAATATATTTCTTTGCAGTAGGGAAAAATTGGCTTTTCGCAAAACCTATTAACCATACAACATCCACCAGCCATATATGCATGTAGTGATAGCTTTACATTGTTCATTACTCTCTTGTGTTACACTGCCAGCATATTCCATGTGCTGAACCATTTCGGGCTGCAACATATCATGTTGCAGACTTTTCAGACGACGAGTAAGGAGCCTTAGGTCATGGTCTTTCACTTAGTGATGTCGTTGGAGTTGATGGACTCACTTTATCTTCCAAGCCTTCCGCTGTTATCGTATTTGATGGCCTAAAGCCATATTTATTGTAATAAGTTCTCTTTTGAGACATTTGATGTAATAAGTGTGTGATTGCTACTCTGTTATAAATCCTCAAGTACTGTGCATGTTAGCATTACCGATCCAGGGATGACACTAATGCACAGAGATTAGACTGTTTGAGGTCTGGTCGCTACAAGATGGTATCAGAGCACACGCTGACTGTAGGACACGACCACTAAGCCAAAGCCCTAGATCACTACTCTCTTCTCATTTCTGACTCCTCTCCATTTTCTACTCTTTAGGATGGCGGACACAAGGAACAAGTTTGTACAACCGAATGAAGACACACCTTTTGGACGCCACTTGAAGGAAGTCACTAGGTACCTGAACATTGGAATACCAAGCTTCATCAGGACTTACAACGCCACTTTACCAGAAGAGGAGCGCTGGATGATTCAAGTTAAAGTTCCAGGAAGGACATTTACGCCAGTCACTGAGCCCATAGAGTTTTCATTTGATGCACCAACCTGGAGTCTAGGAAAGAGTATGGCAGCCCACATCACCATGGGACGCATTGGAGAAGTTTACCACAAGGATCTCAAGGATACTATCTACCAGATTTGTGGGTGCCGAGATGAGCAATGGGAGATGATCAGCACCAAGAAGGATAGATCAATTGCCGCTTTCATCTAGGAGTTAAACTAGCACATTCGTCGCCAAGATAATCAGATGTGCGCAGGAATGATAGATCTAAAGAAGGCGATGACTAGGATCACGGAGCTTGAGGAAGAACTGAAGGCAACTCGCGAAGATTATGAGGAAGAAATCTTCATACTAGTGGATAAGAATGATGACCTAACAAGGAATCTAGGAGTATTCATGGGAGACCCCGCTCCAGGAGGAGAAGATGACGGTTCCACTTGCCTGGAGAACTACATCATCATCGACGACACCGAATCGGACCCCGACGATAGTGTTGATGACTATGTTGATGAAGATGGAGCAGATATTATGGAGTCTTCGATCGAACAATATTTCTAGTCGACCACCATATCAGTAGTAGTATTCCACCATGTAAATAGTATAGTCCAAGCACTTTGTAACGATAGTTCTAGACCGATTGTATGCCCTTGCTTGATTGATTGAGTGATATGATTGTGTTTGTCTCATGTGCATATGGGTAGTGTTTTCTCACTAGACCTCATTCTATTCTATTCTCTTCCCTCTAAACCCTCAGATGCCTCCGAGACGTGACCCCAGATTTACCTTTACACTGACCTCACTCAGTTGATCCAACAACAGAATACCCTGATGCAGTTGTTAGTTCAGAACCAAGGCAACAACAACAACAACAACAACCCACCACCACCACCCCACTTGACAATTTATCCCGTTTTCTGAGGTTGCAGCCACCGGTGTTTTCCAGTAGCATCGAGCCGATTGTTGCAGATGATTGGCTCCGCAGGATTGGAAGGGAGTTAACCACTGCAGGATGCACAGATGCTGAGAGGGTGCGTTTTGCCGCGCACCAATTGGATGGACCAGCAGCCTCATGGTGGGAGAACTACACTGTCACCTATCCTATAGCCACTATTACATGGAACTAGTTCCAGCAGGCTTTTCGCACTACCCATGTATCAGCAGGAGATATGGCCATAAAGAAGCGTGAGTTTCGCAACTTACGCCAAGGAGGACGCACCGTTAGCCAGTATGTGGATGACTTTAGCAAGCTAGCACATTATGCCCCAGATGACATTGCTACGGATGCATCTAAGCAGGAGAAGTTTTTGGAAGGACTGAATGATGAGCTGAGCATGCAATTGATGGTAGCAACCTTTAATAACTACCAATAGTTGGTAGATAGAGCTCTCATAATTGAAGGGAAGCAGTAGCAGATTGATAACCGCAAGAGGAAGTATGGACAAGGGAAGTATAATTCTGGAGCTCAGCAGAGACCCCGTTTTACCCCGATCTCGGGAGGACTTTTCCATAACCATGGAGGCCACACTCACAATGGAGGAAGTTCTCACAACCATAGTGGCTCCAAGAATGGTAATGGAGGAAGCAACAGACAGAACCGTTCCAACCCAGCAATGCCCGCCAAGAAAGATCTAAGCCATGTTACTTGCTACAAGTGCCAGAAGATCGGACATTATGCTAATGAATGTCTTGAAGCTAAGAATGGAAACAACAATGGAAGCTCTGGGAAGAAGCCCAAACCTTTCAACAGGGGACAAGTGAACCACGTTAATGTGGAGGAGATTGAAGCCCAGCCAGATGCAGTAATAGGTAAGTTTTTGGTTAAGTCTTTTACTGCAGTTGTACTTTTTGATACTGGTGCATCGCATTCATACATATCAAGGGGATTTGTGGATAAGTATAAACTACCCATGAAAGTTCTTAGTACACCTATGTTAGTGAGCTCGCCAGGAGCAGAGTATATGGAAAGCCAAGGATGTTTTCAGATACCGTTGGCCATAGGTAGGCACGTTTTCCCCTCAGATCTGATAATTCTGGAGTCGCAAGGTTTGGATGTGATTCTGGGTATGGATTGGCTATCGATGTATGGAGGAAACATTGATTGCGCTAGTAAGTCGATTTTGCTCACCACCCCAGAAGGAAGAAGGATCAAGTATGTATCCCAACATGTGCCGATTAGGACTCAAGTAAATTCCTTAACATGAGTTGTACAGGAGGAAGTACTAGTGGTGAAGGATTTCCCGGATGTATTTCCAGAAGAGTTGCCAGGCATGCCACCGGATAGAGACATCGAGTTTTTGATTGAGCTTTTGCCAGGCACATGGCCAATATCTAAGAGACCGTACAGGATGCCCGCACATGATTTAGAGGAAATTAAGAAGCAGATTAAGGAGTTACTGGATAAAGGATATATTCGCCCAAGTTTGTCACCTTGGGGATCACCAGTACTTCTAGTGGAGAAGAAGGATGGATCGTTAAGGATGGTTGTTGATTATCATGGATTGAATGAACGATCAAGAACAAGTACCCACTACCGATGGTCAATGATTTGTTTGATCAGCCACAAGGAGCTAAGTTGTTTTCCAAGATTGATCTGCGATCAGGGTACCACCAGTTGAAGATTCGAGAGCAGGATATACCTAAGACAACTTTTACCACAAGGTATGGGCTATATGAGTATACAATTATGTCATTTGGCCTGACTAACGTACCTGCCTATTTCATGAACATGATGAACAAGGTGTTTATGGAGTTTTTGGATAAGTTCATTGTGGTATTCATTGATGATATTCTGGTCTACTCGAAGAACGAAGAGGAGCATAAGGAGCATTCGCGTTTAGTACTTGGGAAGCTCAGAGAACATCAGCTATATGCCAAGTTCAGCAAGTGTGAGTTTTGGTTGAAGGAAGTTGGATTCCTTGGACATGTTATATCCAGAGAAGGAATGGCAGTAGACCCCACCAAGGTTGTCACTATGACAAATTGCGAGTCACCCACGTCAGTTGGAGAAATTAGGAGTTTTCTTGGACTCGCATGATACTACCGGAGAGTTATTGAGAATTTCTCGAAGATTGCAAAGTCTATGACGGAGTTGTTAAAGAAGGACACCAAGTTCAAATGGACTAAGGAATGTGAGGCTAGTTTTCAGGAATTGAAGAAACGTTTGGTTACATCACCAGTGTTGATTCTGCCAGATCAACACAAAGATTATGAAGTGTATTGCGACGCTTCTTGTCGAGGACTTGGAGCAGTGCTTATGCAAGAAGGAAGAGTTGTTTCATACGCCTCACGACAGCTTAAACCCCATGAGTTAAATTATGCCATGCATGATTTGGAGTTAGCAGCCATAGTACATGCCTTGAAGACATGGAGACATTTTCTCATCCGAAACCATTGTGAGGTATACACGGATCACAAGAGTTTGAAGTATATCTTCACGCAGAAGGAGTTGAATCTCAGGCAGAGGAGATGGTTGGAACTCATTAAGGATTATGATATGAGATTACATTATCATCCCAGAAAGCCTAATGTAGTAGCCGATGCGTTGAGCTGCAAGAATCATGTCAATACACTCATGACAGGAGAGTTACCCAAGGAGTTAGCAGAAGACCTTCGTGAGCTATGTTTGGAGATAGTTCCAAGAGGTTATGTAGCAGCTTTGGAGATTCAGTCTACTTTGATGGATAAGATCAGAGAAGCGCAGAAGATGGACAAAGGAGATTGCCGAGATAAAGGAAAGGATGAGCAAAGGAAAAGCCAAGGGATTTCGTGAGGATGAGCATGATACCCTATGGTTTGAGGACCGCGTATATGTGCCAAATGATCATGAGATCAGGAAGCTGATTTGGCAGGAGGCCCATGACTCACCGTATTCGATTCACCCAGGAAATACCAAGATGTACATGGATTTGAAGGATAGATTCTGGTGGACCGGAATGAAGAAGGATATTGCGGAGTATGTAGCAGTTTGTGATGTATGTCAGAGAGTGAAGGCAGAGCATCAGAAGCCAGCAGGATTGTTGCAACCATTGCCGATACTCGAATGGAAGTGGTATAAGCTAGGCATGGATTTTATCACAGGATTAGCCAGGACTCGTTTAGGCTATGACTCGATATGGGTTGTAGTCGATCGTTTGACGAAAGTAGCTCATTTCATCCCAGTGAAGACCACTTACACCAGTGCTAAGTTGGCAAAGATATACATGACCAGGATCGTATGTTTGCATGGAGTTCCAAGGAAAATTGTATCAGATAGAGGAACCCAGTTTACCTCAAAGTTTTGGAATCAGTTGCATGAAACTTTGGGAACCAGGCTAGAGTTCAGTATGGCTTTTCACCCGCAGACGGATGGACAGACTGGGAGAATCAATCAGATTTCGGAGGACATGTTGAGAGCTTGTGCGCTATATTATGGATCTAGTTGGGACGATAATTTGCCTTACGCAAAGTTCTCTTACAACAATAGTTACCAAGCCAGCTCGAAGATGGCCCCTTTCGAAGCATTGTACGGAAGGAGGTGCAGAACATCGTTGTTGTGGGATGAAGTTGGAGACCGACAGTTGTTTGGACCAGATTTGATTAAAGAATCTGAAGAGAAGGTTAAGCTAATTCGTGATAGACTCAAGGTAGCCCAGTCCAGGCAGAAGAGCTATGTGGTTTCTAAACGGAAGGAGACAACTTACAAAGTTGGAGACAGAGTGTATCTTCGTGTATCACCACTCCGAGGAGTTAAGCGCTTTAGAGTTAAGGGAAAGTTAGCACCACGTTTTGTGGGACCATACATAGTTATGGAACGTATGGGAGAAGTTGCTTACGAGATGGAATTACCCGAAGGATTGTCAGGAGTTCACAATGTGTTCCACATTTCTTAGTTGAAGAAGTGCCACGCAGAGATGGCTGATATCCCTCTGAGAGATACGGTGCCACTGGAAGCGATACAGTTGGATAGCGACTTGACCTATGAGGAGAAGCCAGTCAAGATTCCCGAGTTTGCCAGCCAAGTTACACGCAGCAAAGTTATCAAGTTCTGTAAAGTTCAGTGGAGCCACCATACTGAAGATGAAGCCACCTGGGAGCGAGAGGAAGATCTACGCAAAGACCATCCACACCTATTTTCTAGCCAACCCGAATCTCGAGGGCGAGATTCATCTTAAGGGGGGTAGGTTTGTAACATCCCAAATTTTCAATGTGGAATTTTATACATTAGATCATCATTGCATATCATATTTTATTGCATTTTGGTTGATCCGAGAAATTCTACGCAACTCAAGGACCCATGGAGAGAGTTGGGGATTTCATTATTTTCATATTCGAGTTTTCTCGAATTTTGAAAAGAGGATCGTTTGATTTTAATTATTTTCTCTTCGAATATTTCTTTTATAAAAAAATAAAAGAGAGAGGATAAAATGACTTCCTCAAAATAAAGAAATATCGATGATTTAATATTAAAATCAAATAAGATTTTTTGGAGTTTTATCGCTATTTCATTTGAATTAGGAAAAAAATGTGCGTTTTTCAAAATTGCATTTTACGACCAAATAAATGTTCACCTTGTCCGGCATATTTTTAGAGGACGGGAAAATTTATTTCGGGATTTTTGGAGTCCATTTAGTATTTCTTTTCTTTCTTTTTCTGCACGTGGGAATTATTAAAAAAAGAGGAACCGACTCCGGGCCGTACCCGAGCGGGACTCCGCTCGGGGGGCTTTATAAGCCGTGCCAGCCCAGCCGCCAAAGCCCACCCGCGCCCGCGCCCAAACCCTAGCCGCGCCGATCCTTCCCACCGCTAGCACCGCCGCCGCGCCGCCGAGCCGCCCTGCCGCACCGGAGCCGGCCCGCCGCTGCCGTTGTCTCGCCGGACCTCGCCGGACTCGAGGTAGCCGCCTCGGTTTTCTTCGAAAACCCTAGATTATGTTTTTTATTTTTTAGATCGTTTTTTCGATTTAGTTATTTAGCGGACGTTCGTCCGGACATTCGTTTTAACGAACGGTTATCACCGTTTAGCCGCAGATAGCGAACGTTTGATCGTTAGCTTGTTCGTCAGTTTTTCTTTTTCTCGGGTTTTCCGTGATTATTTTCGATCGTGATTTCTGATCCGATTTTTGTTTTAGTATAACTTTTCGCTCGTTTATCGGAATCAGGAGATTCAAGCGCCTAGAGTTTCTTCTCGAAGCCCTCTTTCTGCTTAACCAACTTAAACAAGTTTTTGCTACTGTAAAATTTGACTTTAGTCCAGATTAGTAAACGAAGCTTGTTTCTTTCGCCGTTTGAGTTTTGTTGTTTCGTTTGATTTGATTTTTTTTGCAAACTGGAGTTCTTAAGTTGAACCTTCTGGTTAGATCTCTTATTTGAGTTTTACCCATGCCCTTGCTTGATTGCTTGTTGTATGCTTGTTTGATTGCGATTGAGTAGCCGGAGTGCGAAGCGTGCTACATCGAGTCTCTAGGTTTCACGGATCATCAGCAAGGCAAGCAACACTTTGATCATACCTTTTTACTACCCAGTTTTATTGCATTAGATCAACCCTCAAAGAATTGCATGGTTAGGATCTGAATAAATTGTGGGCTGGGAAGTAGATGAGGTAGTACCTATTCACCTGTTTTATTATCAAACCTTGGGAGTTACTTCTACGTTATGCTTATATGGCCATGCTATGCTCGTAGACGTGGATTGGGTTTGAGAGTGTCCATGATAGATGTGAGTTGTTAATTAATGGTTAACTTAAGGTGGCAACTTTAATACACATCTGGGTGGATTGAGGCACCTGGGGAAACCAGTGATTGCCTGTATTTTTGGAAATCCCGGGGTACCGTGTGATTTTCCTATGGACCGCCACCCAGGCTCAAAGGGATCATAAGATTATTCATGCTGGAAACTTTCATGTGCAGCCACATGCCATTATGGGCTCTGGCATAGTTGAGTAAGTTGTGGGAAACTTTTCCATGATGGGCTAGCAGATGTAGGGGATTGTAGGTGTACCGGCCTATCTATCGGTTAAGGGGACCTCTTCGGAAAGACTGTGTCTCGGTCATCCATTTCTCAAACATTGTGTAGTCGAGAAATCCAACAGGGGGATCGAGTCTTGTGGGGAAAAGTGCACAAACCTCTGCAGAGTGTACAAACTAATCATGGTTAGCCGTGTCCCCGGTTATGGACATCTTGAGTTATTAATTACTCTAAATTAATTTTGGATTATCATGTGGATCTCATCACTCTAAATTAATTTTTTTGGGTTATTAATTACTTTTAATTGGGATTGAGAAGGGGTTTACCTTCTCAATATTTTTCAAACAACTTTGTAGTTAAATAAAATATATTTCTTTGCAGTAGGGGAAAATTGGCTTTTCGCAAAACCTATTAACCATACAGCCTCCACTAGCCATATATGCATGTAGTGATAGCTTTACATTGGTCATTACTCTCTTGTGTTACACTGCCAGCATATTCCATGTGCGGACCCATTTCGGGCTGCAACGAATCATGTTGCGGACTTTTCGGACGACAAGTAAGGAGCCTTAGGTCGTGGTCTTTCACTCAGTGATGTTGTTGGAGTTGATGGACTCACTTTATCTTCCAAGCCTTCCGCTGTTATTGTATTAGATGGCCTTAAGCCATATTTATTGTAATAAGTTCTCTTTTGAGACATTCAATGTAATAAGTGTGTGATTGCTACTCTATTATAAATCCTCAAGTACTGTGCGTGTCAGCATTACCGATCCAGGGATGACACTAATGCACAGAGATCAGACCGTTTGAGGTCTGGTCGCTACATATTCCAGGTTGAGTGCCACCCTGGCGCTTCTCAGATTTAAAGCAGCAAACGGTCTATCAAACAAGGGCTTCATAGAGATGTTAGGTCTTTTGAAAGAAATTCTTCCGGAAGATAATGTGCTCCCCAGAACCACGAATGAAGCAAAGAAATTTTTTTGCCCATTGGAACTTGAAGTACTAAAGATACACACTTGTGTGAATGATTGTATATTGTACCGTGGTGAGTACAAAGATTTTCGTGCATGTCCCACACGCAAGCATGCACGATACAAGCGCATGAGAGCAAAGGACAAGTAAAAATTGGACGACGAGATCAAGACAGGAGTCCCATTCAAGGTTGTTTGGTACTTGCCTTTAATTCCAAGGTTGAGGCATTTGTTTGCAAACCCTAGAGAGGCAAAGAGGTTGCGGTAGCATCATGATGAGCGAATTGCAGATAGGTATATGAGGCACCCGAAAGATGGGGCTCAGTGGGAATTAATTGACAAAAAGTTTGATTTTTTTCCAAGGATCTTAGAAGTATAAGGCTCGGGGAGTGTACTGACGGGATGAATCCTTTTGGCGATATGAGCACCAATCACAGCACATGGCAGGTGCTTCTGTGCATATATAACCTAGCTCCTTGGTTGTGTATGAAGAAAAAATACATTATAATGTCAATGATTACCCAAGGCCCGAAGCAACCTGGAAATGAGATCGACATTTACTTTCAGCTACTGGTAGAAGAACTGCTGACAGTGTGGATAGATGCGTCTGCTGTAAAATGTTATGATGCTTACATAAAGGAGATTTTCGATCTACATGCCATGCTGGTGCACACCATTCAAGATATGTCGCCATTAGGCAACACATCGGGGCAGAAAACAAGGGGAGAAGTAGGGTGTGTCACATGCATGGATAGGACAACTAGCAGAAGACTTCCCAACTCGCACAAAACAGTGTATTTGCGTCATCGTAGGTTCTTACGGAAAAATCACCCATACCGAAAGATGAAAGCTGAATTTGATGGTACGACAGAGGCAGCTGTAGCCCCAAGACCCTATGAAGGGGTGGTGGTCCACAACATGGCTAAAAAATTTAATGTTGTGCTTGGAAAGAACCACCCTTTGATGGTGAAACTAACACCCAAGGATCAAGTGTTTAAGAAGAAATCGGTGTTTTGGAAATGACCTTACTGGGAGATTCTACGTGTACGTCACTGCATTGATGTCATGCACGTAGAGAAGAATGTATGTGAAAGCATCCTTGGTACTCTGCTCAAGATTAAAGGTAAAAGAAAGGATGGTGATAGTTCACGGCTCGATATGCTTGCTGATCAATCACAACGCAAGAGTGAAGTAGAAGATGATGACAAATTCATCAAAGCTCGCCAGAGTTACAATTTCAGTACAAAATAAGCAACACAGTTCTTCACCTATTTGTTGTAAGTTAAGACACCCTCTTCCTACTCCGCAAACATCAGAAGTCTCATGGATGTGAGCTCGGGTAAAATGAAGTTGGGACACATGAAGTCACATGATTGCCACGTAATGTTGACACAAATCCTCCCGGTGGCCATCAGGAATCTGATGGACAAAGATATAAGAAACACACTCATTGACCTCTATGATTTCTTCAACCAACTATGGCAAAAAGTTGTAGATCCTGAAGAGTTGGATCATATGCAAGATGATATTGCAAGAATATTGTCCAACCTAGAGATGTTTTTCCCACCGTCATTCTTTGATATCATGGTCCATCTCACTATGCACCTTGTCAATGAGATAAAGTATTGTGGTCATGTGTTTCTTCGCAACATGTATCCCTTCGAGCGGTTCATGGGAATCCTGAAGAACTTTTGTCGGAACCAAAACCATCCAGAGGCAAGGATCCTACAAGATTATACCACGGAGGAGGTGGTTGAGTTTTGCACCAAATACATGAAACAAACACCTATAGGTTTGCCCCTCTCTCGCCACGAGGGAAGGCTGAAAGGTATGCCAATCCTTGCTGGCATGTAAATGGCTGCACCCGGAGAATTGGCAGAGAAAGCCCATTTGATGGTACTGCTTAACAGCCCCGTTCTCATCGCTTATGCCGAAGAACACTTGGCAGAGATATGCCAAATATTCTTACCAATGGTGCCTTCATCAGAGGTGGAGATGAAGGAGCACACTAAGAACTATGCCAAATGGCTGAAGAATCGTTTGGCACAAGGATCCATCAATGACATTGCTACGTGGTTGGCACAAAATCCATCACCTACGATGCTGACGTACCAACCATATGACATAAATGGCTACACATTCTACACTGAGGAACGTGATAAGAAGACCTCATATCAGAACATCTCTGTTTGAATAGAATGCATGACTATAAATGAAGCTGATAAAAGGGTATACTATGGAACCATCAAAGAGATTTGGGAGCTTGACTATGTGAAAGTTAATGTGGCATTATGCAGGTGCGCATGGATCCCTCTTGGTCAAGTAAGGATTGATGAGTACAGGAAGACCTGTGTTAACAGGATAATGATGGCATATCACGCAGACCCATTCATTCTTGCCAGTGATGCTACCCAGATTTTCTTTGTGGAAGATCCCTTGCATAAGAACGGCCATTTAGCGATGCATGGGAAGAGAAGGGTAGTGGGTGTCGACGATCTTGCCGATCAGGACGAGTACGATGAATTCGATGAGTTGCCAGCCAAGGGATCACGCACCAGTGCAACAGATAAGAAGTTTAAAATCATCAAAAAACCCAAGTTCATTCGGGGTCAACTTAATGATCCCAGTTCCCCCATGTACATGGGAATTTAGTTGTAAGACTAGTCTTTATGCCTACCCTGCAACTTAATTCGTTCAATTTAGAACTGTCGCGTGTACTAAATTTGTGAGTTATGCCTGGTTTTCTGTTGATGTAAGAACCGTTAATATGTTGACCTTGATATGCTGCCAGCTCAGGCAATGAATATGAACTGTTTTTTGTTATTATTATTATTATTATTATTATATCATAGAGGTAGCACACTTAATCGATCTCACTACAGTATGTGTGAACAAAAATATGCAATCTGGTTTGCGAATAGCACACGGTTCGTTGATGAAAGCCGTGTGCCGACGAAACCCTGCCACCACCCCCACGATCCGAGTCATGCTTTCTGATTGGCCAGAACCCAAACCCCACGGATCGTACGTCTGCACCGTTGGATGCTCCCAGATCGAACGACGATCCTCATCCCTTTCGACAACACATGCAGTTCCGGTTGTAATTTTATTTTTATGCACAAAATGCACGTTAATATCAAAAAATGTCTAAAATATAGCTAACGATACCTGAAATGCGCCAGAAAATCAAACCCATGGTATAATGGTGATTGCGTACCATGGAAATTTTTATGAGGCCAAACGATGAAGTCACCGGCCACAGGAGTTTGAATTGACACGTCTCCTTTTGGAAAACCATGTTCCTTCATGTGAGATGCTCCGGTTTGGAAGGAGCGGTCATCAAAACTTGTAGCCAAACTTTACCAATTTTTTCCACGGGGTCGTGAGAGCATGCCTTAGGCACACATCGATTTTGATGATGTCCGAACTCCATCTAAATTTTCTGTAATTAAAATACCAACTAGGCCTACGCCAGTGGCCGCACCTCGCGGCCAAAATGTTTGAAACTTCTCCCCGCTTCTCGAAAAAACAGATGAAAACTCACAAAGTGACGCACAAATGATCTATACACCTTTGCTAGGCTGATAGTAAGGAGGTATGATAGCTAGTATCATGCATGCCAACTAGGCAATTTTGATGAGCTGTCATAGAATTAATTAAATGAAGAAAGAGAGGGTTAGGTATCATATCATGAAACCGTATCATAATAGATGTTATGCTACTATGTGTCATACATGACAATATAAATAAAGTACTACATATGATACTAGCTACTCTATGATACTATGCATTATTAGAGCAAGTAAGTACACAATTAAGTGACATAAGACTAGCCACAATGGGTAGTAACATAGAATGTTACTAGTCTATGTTACTTCCTCTATAGTGGGGAGTAACATATGTGTAGTAACATACAACACTTCATTTATTAGGATATAGACTCATCTTTCCTTGAGATGTGTGATGTTACTCAGACTAGCCACAATGGGTAGTAACATAGACTAGTAACATGCCCATGTGTTACACTAGTCTATGTTACTACCTCTATAGTGGGGAGTAACATATATGTGTGGTAACATGCAACACTTCATTTATTAGGCTATAGACACATCTTGCCTTGATATGTACATGTGATGTTACTCATACTACTAGTAACTAGCTATGTTACTACTTTCCTCTCTTTCTTCATTTATCGCTTTCCACATCATCTACTTTATCTAGATACTTTATCTAGATATGTGTGATGTTACTACCTATGGTACTCCCATTGTGGGTAGTCTCATACTATAGTATAAGACTATACCCACAGTGGGAGTAACATAGGTAGTAACATCACACATATCCACTTTCCTCCATTTCTTCATTTATTGCTTGCCACATCATCTATTTATCTATATATGTGTGATGTTACTACCTATGTTACTCCCACTGTGTGTAGTCTGGCTATAAGGAATAGAATAATATATATGTGCTTATTAGTTCGAGGAAAGAGAAGAGAAGCGGGCTCTTGGTTAGTAGAGCCAGCTGCAACAGGAGACCCAAGACACTTTGTGAGGATGCAAGGTGGGCCAACTATCGATAAACTAGTACATATATAAAACTTATTATTGTACATACCCGCTAAGAGGTTGGCTGTGTATGACATGTCAACTTCTTATAGCCGACCCTTGGCTGTATTATTAACCATGCTCTTAGTGAGGTAGCTAGTATATCATAGACGACTAGCTAGTATCAGACTAGCCACAGTGGGAGTAACTTCAGCTGTAACACCGACTCCAACTCAGCAAACTTGCTTATGTGGCAATAAGTTAATGAGGAGAGAGATAGTTTCAGTAACTTACATAGTTATTGTAGCATCACATGTACCAATGCAATATGAGTCTGTAACCTAAGAAATGAAGCTTTGCATCACACTACACTTATGTTACTACCCACTATGATGGTAATAACATATATAGTCTAGGGATATGTGTATGTTACCAGTGTACTACTCTCCATTGTGGCTAGCTAGTCTCATACTCCCTCCTTTCCGGTGTAGCTAGGCTAGTTGTAATGGTATTATCATAAGCGGTATCATGCATGCCAACTAGACTTTTTGGATGATGTGGCACACAAGAGGGGATGTGGTATCATATCATGATACCATGTCATATTAAATGTTCTACTACTACTTTCTGAGATTAGTAAGGCAACCTAAGATGTTAACTTATGATACTATGCATTATGGAAGTAGCTAGTATCCTAGCTACACTATCATATACATGCATGATACTACTAGTATATATATATGATACTCCCCATTACAACCAGCCTTATAGGGGTCAATTCAAAAATCTCACCAACCAAGGTAGATGGTGAGTGGTGGAATACCTTTTGTAGTTTGCAAGAACACCCAATTAATGCTTTTGTTTTCCTCAAAAATTTATATTTTCCAATGTATTAATTGCAATACATGCATGCATATGTAAAGTACATGCATTGGTCAACTTTCTCTTATTACTTGCATGCAATGATTTAATGCACCTTGGAATCTGGACATGTGATGGGGAACAACCAAATTGAGCCTTATAAAATGGAAAAACTAAAATTTTGAGATAAGCCTATAAACCGGAAAGGAGGGAGTCACTACAAAAAAATACACTTCCGTGATGATACGTGTTTGTCACAGTAGGTCACTTTTTTTGTCATGCATGTACATCCATGACAAATTTATGGCAGAATCAAGATAGTCATACCTGTGCTGTCGTAGAAGTGTTCCATGACATTACCAAAATTATCATCACGCAAATGTCCACTTCCATGACGATAAATCGCGCGTCACAGAAGTGCTTTCGTCAAGGGTGACCCACACGTGGCATCCACCATAACGGAACGCCGTTAAGCTATCGGGTCAGGTTTTGGATCCGATAACCCGTTAACAGCCCCGACCAATGGGGATTTTCCACGTGTAAAATCATCATTGGCTGGAGGAAACACGTGTCGGCTCATTGTTGGGACAGATGTCAACCACTCATTGGACGGAAGGTGCCTATGATAGGTTGACACGTGGCACGGCCCAACAGAGGCCCATTCTTGTGAAAAGGCCGGCCCGTTTGACTTGGTCAAAACCTGGCAGGCCAGCCCATAGAAAGCCTGTTAATGGCTTGTTCGAATATAGCCCATTTACAGCCCGCTAACCCAAGGCCCGTTACGCCCTATCTGAATTAGGCCCAGTAGCATCATCTAGGCCATTCAATATGATTCCATCCTGTTTTCACTTCTGGCCCATGTATGACCCATGACGTCTTTCGGCCCATATGAGGCCCTATGTAACTCTTGGCCTACTAACGGCCCGTGGTGAAACTGGCCCGTAATGAACAGTGTATCACTTTACACCCATTAACGGCCCGTGGTGAAACTGGCCCGTAATGAACAGTGTATCACTTTATACCCATTAACGGCCCGTTATTCCGTTGGGCCGTTTCCAGCCCATGTTATCTTTCGGCCTTCTCAGAGCCCATTTATTCTTGGGCTCATTTCCAGCATTCGTTTACTTACGGCCCGTTACTGTCATTTTCTGCTTGTGGGCCAAATTCAGCCCGTGGTTACAGTCGGCCCGTTTGTGGTCCGTTAATACGTTGGGCCGTTTTCATAGCGTCATCAAATACGGCCTATTAACGATGGCCCGTTATGGTCGGCCCATGAACGGACGATTCCAACTCTAGCCCGTTTACGGCCATAATGCGGCCTGTTATTGGCCCATGTTTGGCCATCGATCATACTGCCCGTATAAGGCCCATTGATGATACGGCCCGTAGAAGGCCCATTGTTTCTACGGCCCGTAGAAGGCCCACTGTTTCTACGGCCCGTAGGAGGCCCAGTGTCACTACAGTAAATATTAGCCCATGGTTATTGTGGCCTAGTTTTAAAAAATAGGTTATTGCAGCCACTAGCAAACCGCGGAAAAAGAACTGCAATGACTAGAAGCAAACAAATAAACAAGACAACAAGGAAATAAATAAGCAAGCAACTTACGCTAGGCTATCACGGCTATCACACATATTACATCCACTGGGCATCAAAGTTCGCCACCAGTGCAAATAAACGCGCCGACAAAAGAATATACAAAACTGAGAGCACTTCAGAAGGCACTAGGCCTGGCCAGGTCGGGCCCCCCCAAACAGCTGAAGAAGCTGAGTAGACCTCAGTTGTGTCAACGATAGATGCATCAACACTAGATTTAAGGCATGATGGTGCGCACGGCAGTCCTCTGACATCTTCATTGCATCTTTGACTTCAAGTCGGAGCTGAGCTGAAGCAAGCCTTTCCGCTTTAAGTCGAGACTGAAGAAGTCGAACTGATTGAGGCAGCGACTGCACAGAGGTTGTCTCACACCTGCTGGTGAGTAGCTTCAACTCACTGTCTTCATCAAGACAGGACCTTGGGGTCATCTCGCTGTCCTCAAGATGGTTTGGCTCACTATCTTCCCTAAAGTTCTGCCTGGCGTAAGAGATACGAGTCTGAAAGAGAAACAAGGAGACACGTAACAGGTTTCACAATTATATAAGCAAATAAATGGATCTGTTCTGCATAAGGAACATGTTTTTACAACTACAATTTGAAACTGGTAGTTGTTGCAAACATCCAATCAGATGTAAACAGCAAAGCAAACAACAGTGGAGGAAATGATGCCTACCCAAATCTATACTAGAACAAAGTTTGAAGGCTTGAGAAGGATGAACTTACATTACATGTTAACACGGGCTGGACAAAGCCCTTCTCCATGTTGATGGAAGGATAATTCAATAAATTCCCCAAAGAAAATTCTTTATAAGCGTTGCCATTATTCTACATTTTGCAAAGAGTAAATATAGATCAAATAATATTGGAAGAAACAGAGGATAATGAAGCTCAGGTGCAGACTGATGATACATAATCAAATAGCAATTAATTAAGTACAGCGTTACAAGGCAAAAGGGAGAGAGGTACTGACAAGAGCAATGCAGAGCCCATTATTGTTTTGAGATCGTATGATCCTTTGAGCAAGGAGATTCATCTGAAATTAGTTTTCATACAAGAGAGAAGGTAAGGCACAAGCAGAAATTTAGGAGTTCAAATTTTGAATTGATATCATAGACAGTACCTGACGCTGGGCTCCCAGCAGTTCTAATAGGGGTTTGGCCACTGGAGTAGGGGTAAAGTGTGGTACAGTTGGGCCTGTGTTTTCTGTGGCTGCTGATCTATCTGATTTAACAGGTATCACTACCTTTTCCAAATACCTAGTTTGTACTCCTTGACGACCTGCACTCACCCTCTTCCTTTTGGACACCTATTACGAAAGAACAACATTTGACTGGAAAAACATAGTGTGACGACACATGGAATAGGTACAGAAAATGGATAGGTATGGCATATACTCATATATGATGCTTAAACTAAGCAGATGGTGTAACAAAGTAGAAGTAATGCAAGAGGTCAGAAGCAAAATATGTGCGACCAATACAACTTTGCAAAGTTAGAGCAAGCACCTTGATGGGTGAATAAGATAGGCCATCCTCCACCATGCCAAGTTTGTTAGGCAGTGGATCATTCCGCAATATTCCTCTCGTGCGCCCATTCTCATATTCATTTTGATAATGTTCAATATCTGACATGCATGAAAACATAAAAACAAGTGAGATTTTCTTTGTAATGCAGAAGTGATTCTAATCCAATACTGCCTCCCTGTAAACCCCTTTGTGCTATCTCTGCAATTCTTTTAAAAGATGCCATGCATGCTGTAATTTGTTGTGTGCATTAATATAATGTGGCCTACTACTCAAAATATGAGAGCTCCAGAAGTGATGACACTTCGCAGATGATAGCTTCAACATATAGTAAAGAAGAACAAGTCGACCTGACCTGACAGATTCAAAATATACTAAGGGAGAACAACTCGACCTGACCAGTCGACCGCAAGAGAAGAGTATCATCTTAAAGAAGAGCAGAAGAGCAAGCAGATTGAAGATATTACAAGTCTTTTAATACAATGTCGGTTGGCCACCCATGATGAACCAGAGCGCACAGAGAAATACTATTCTTTCCGGTCTCTCCATATGTGGCTCACATGCATTTCGAAACTAAAGTAGGAACATTTAGCTAACCAATTAAACATCTCTCAGTTTTACTAATATCAGCAATAATATCATATATGAATTTGTACAACTAAGCTTGTTTAGCTCGATGGGTGGAGCAGTGCTATTACGACACGAACCACGTAGGCTGATTGTGGTCATCATAAAATGGGGAAAACATAAGCATGATGAGTACAGTGTTGACCGTGGCAGTGGGATGGCAGATCTGAAGCTGCAAACCGCGCAAAGGGTAGTTAGCAACCGATGTTTGCTTTGAAATAACAACTAAGATTTGGTATGGACAAGAAAGTACGGTCAACAAGTGACAAAGAAATGCAATTATGCTGTCTCTCTATATGTCGCGACATGCATTTGGAAACTCAAGTGGGACCTTTAGCTAACCAATTAAATGTGTCGGTTAACTAATATCAGTATCATATCACAATCATATTTGAACAACTAAGCTTTCGAATTCTGAGTGTTGTGTTGTTTAGCTTGAAGGGTGGAGTAATGCTAGTACGACAGAAAGCACCTACGCAGATCATAGTAGAGTAGATAAAAGGGGAAAACCCTAAGCATCAAGAGAAAAATCAGGAAAGTGGAACTAGCTGGACCAGTGGGTGGCGCACATGCTTTTCGAAACGAATATAGGAACATTAGGTGACCAATTAAACATTCTCTGTTTTAGTGATATGAGCATCATATCAGATTCGTATTTCAACACGTAAGCTTTGGGTTGAGGTCTTGAGGAGCAGTGCTAGCACGACACGAAGCACCTACGATGATGGTAGTGAATATAAAGGGGGGAAACCATAAGCTTTACGAGTATAGTGCCCGTGCCATGGCGGATCTGAAGGTGCAAACCGGACAAAGCTACTTCACAACCAATGTTTGCTTTCAACTAGCCACTACGATTTGGTACGGACAAGAAAAGTACAGTAAACAAATTACGATCTATTTTCCGGGTGAGATCAATAACTTAAGCACATATGGAAGAGTACCACCTCTCTTGCGACGCCGTGTAGGCCTATGCTGATACGTTGAGGGTGCTGCGGGTGCGATGGCTGTCGGCGGCGGGGAAGAAGACTTTAGACGGCAGACGGCCGGGTCGGGGGATATATCCTGTTGCCGTGGACGAGGCGGTCGTAGGAGCGGCAACGACAAGGTGGACGACGGCGCCGATGAAGCGAGAGGAGGCGATGAAAGGATGCTGGTCCAGCACCGTGGATGAGAGACGTCCATCTCTTGCAGTGGACGATGGGGTAGGGGTAGCGGCTCCGGCAAGGTGGAGGATGGGGTGGCGGACGGAGGAGGCTGGCCGCAGTGCGGAGGTTGTCGTGCCGCCGACGGTGTATGAATGGGGAAATGGAGGGGAGGGGGATCTCAAACTTTGGGACGCGCTTCTCTGAAATGGGGGAAAGTTACGAACTTATCCCCCGTTTAAAATTTCGGACATCGCGTCGGTTGGGGATAGGACGGTAATCTCGCATCTCCCAAATATTTGCCGGTAACTATTTCAGGCGAGGAGAGGGTGTTTTGCCGCCCACGGTTGGCGCCCACGGTGTATGAACGGGGCTGACAGGTAGGGCGGTTGTGTCACTTCTGATGGAAGTTACACATCTGCCGCTATTTAAAATATAAGCCTACATCGATTTTGAACGAGGAGAGTTTATTGTGCCGCCCACCGTGTATGAATGGGGAAATGGAGGAAGAGACACATGTCTTTCGGACAAGCTTGAATCAAATGTGTTTTGCCGCCCACGTTTGGCGCCCACCATGTCTGAATGGGCTCAGAGGCCGTCGTGTCACGTCTGATTGAAGTTACTAGTCTACCCCTATTGACATCAGTGTAAATCCTATTGATAAGGATGTCAAGTGTCAGGGGTAGACAGTAATTTCCATCTCGCAAACACTTGCTTCGAGCATACCACAAATTATAGTGGGTGTTTAGCCGCTTCGTTCAAAACTTGGGAGAATTAGCATTCACGTTTGCCCTGGGACCTAGCAAACTAAATTCAAATCCAAGTTGTATTCGATTACGAATATCCACAGATAATTATACGTTTTGTTATTTATTTCTTCAAAACCACAACAAAGATTTATTCCACCTTTATATATGATTATGATTTAGAAATGCCGTGATCTTCGAATTCAGTAGGTTGGATACACTCTGAGTCAAACAGTTATTTCATCCAATACAATATGCTCACACGACAAACAGTTCACCTTATGTCAATCATACAAGTTCTGAGGATTACCTCGCCTAAAAAATTCGGATAATTACAACACATGGACAACATAGGGGGTCTTGCAACATAATCCATTCAGAGACATGACACAACATGCAAGTACAATAATCTAATGAAAATTTGAACTGGTATCTAAAGAAGAACCAGGATTATCTTGGGCTTCAGATAGCAGAAACAGCAGGACCTCCTCCGTCTTCAAATGCAACATTCTTACTTCCTCCAATTCTTGGGTTGCTTGCATAATGCGTGCCGCTAATTCCGTAATTTCCAGCCTCAAGATAAATATTACCTCATTCATGGCAGCCACACCATCTCTTTCTGCCTCTAGTAGAGCCTCAAGCACTATAATATCTGTGCTCAGACTGCTCTCCGGTGGTGTTGCCTCTGAACTGCTACCATCTGGTAACATGGATGGCGCACTGCTTCCACAAATAGATTCTGGGGTTGTACATTGTGTCCTAGTGTGAACGGCATCCTGAAAGGTTTCCGCTGGACATCAGTAAGAGATAGTTATCGTATGATCCAGGCAGTAAGCTTACATGGTAAACGACGGACGAATTATTACCGAGCATGGCAAACTATATTTAAATGGTTCGAAGCAGCATCAGCCGAAAAGAAATTAAAATGGTAAGATGAAACTAGGGATGTAAGTGGCAAATAAACGAAATCCGCCAGTCCCATCTAGTTAGTTTTTGCTACCTCCCTAGTTCATTTTCCTCAAAAAACAAAAACTCTTTTGAACTATCATACCACTAGTGGACTTAATCGGGATTAAACCGGACCCAGTTGACATCCCTAGTTGAAAGGGAGTGTACAACCGCTATATTTAAGTTGCCAAGGCATCTAAGCAGTTGAAATAATCTGAGAAAGCACTTAACAGTGTGGCCTCATATAAACTACGAAGACAGTCATGTGATGAAGTTGAGAGGAAAAGTTAAGGACTCAAATGAAATAGGCATGCATTTCTTTACGATAGTACAGCAGGCACTGCTGACATATTGGCCAACTCAGGTATAGCGTAACAACAAATAAGCATTCGAATCAAGCAATACAGCAAAGCAGACAACTGAACTATTTGTAATTCGGTAGGATTACACGTTGAGGGCACAAGCCAAGAAAGCACCCACTCGCATTACATTTCACATGTACTAAAACACACTGGCTTACCATATGTTGCTGTGAAGCCTAGCTGCTGTTGCAATGTTCTTTGAAGATATCGTCAGCATCCCGTGGTTGCAAATCTAGTTGTTGTAGTTTATTCTGCACCATCTATTTAGGTAAAATTAATTTTAGTTGCATGCACTGGTCCGAATTGATCATCAATGGTTCATCTAAACTAATGAAAGAAGGGTGTGTGCATACACGACAATACTCCCTCCGATTCTTTTTACTTTGCGTATAACTTTTTCTCAGTTTTCTCGTATTAGTCTGCGCGTTGCCGATTCCTAGCGCTGGTTTCCTTTTGTGCCCCGCCCCATCCGCCTCTGCCCTAATTAATTGGCAAATTAGTCTAGAAAAATTAAACCAGTGCCCTCCTTGGTATGCGGGTCAAGAGTTATGGTCAGAGTAAATAGAATCAGAGGGAGTATATCTGCTTCCCTCTATTTTTATGCTTGTTCGAGGTGCCAGCCCCAAAAGAACAAATATTTTGCTTGATGGGGTTGGGAGCTCCATAATTAATAGAAGCATCAAATTAGTCATGCAACTTGGGAAGATCAAGAACACACAAACAAGTAATGAACAGAGGCTCGGAGCAGTGATGTAATAGCTAGCATCAGAAAATGTAGGGTAAAACGAACAAAAAGCAGCGGAACCACATGCTAGTTTGCTGATGTGTAATTAAGCATAGAGAACATTAAGCAGTCTGATGGAACCAACAGGTGGGATCAGAACAAAACTAAAGCATATTAACTATATGTGCACTGGTATGTAATTTAGCACATGTAACATGTTCACTGCCAGAAGTATTTCCCTACAGGTGCAAGTAGAATAACGCGTCTCATGAAAAACTGAATGATGCCCTGAAGAAATTCAAAGGTGCGGTGCTTATGCTAGGAAAGTGAACGTAGGCGCCGGCCGTTGGACAATAGTACCTGATTCTCGGCGGCGTATGGGTATCATTGTCATACTTGATAGCTAAGGATCGTCGATGGTGCTCGTGTTGCAGTTGAGTTTGGGCCGTCTGTCGCCGTCGCTGAAGCGGCTCCGGTGCTACGGTTGCGGCGCCTGTCGACATACAAGAAAGCTCATCTGTGGTAAGTGAACAGTTGCACGATAAAGAGAAAAACCGAAGGAGTACAAATCGAAATAACCTGATGAGGCTGCGGCGTTGGTAAAGCAGGGCCGGTGAAGTTGAATATGGAGTCCGTGGAGCCGGTCTGGTGCAGTGGACGAAGGCTTCGGCGGGCGCGTTGTACAGTGCTTTCGGTGAGGCGGATCTATTGCGGCGGACGAGGGCTTGTATGAAGGGCCAGCGAAGGGGCGGACGAGGGAGTCAGTGAAGGGCCTACGCTGTGGTGGACGAGGGCGCCGGTTAAGCAAATCCGGTGCGGTGGACCATGATGGCGGTCAAGGAGATCTGGAGCGGTGGACAAGCCAGTCGCCGAAGCTGCTCCGGTGAAGTGGTGAGTTGGCAGTTGGGGGTTCCAAGGTGCGGAAGGTAGATCCGGTGGGGTGTGAGGTCCACCGCTGCGGCGGAGGACTAGATTCGGCGGCTTGCCATGGTTGGGGGGGTCGGGGAGGGGAAGGGGAGGGGCTCTGGGAAGAATGTTGGGGGCAAAGAGGGGAAAACAATGGAGTTACCAAAGCAGCCCTTTTCCATTCATGTGGCAGGGGTAAAACAGGAATATCGCAGGGCTAAACTTTTGGGCGCATGATATTTTGATGTGAGCGGGAAGTTTGAAAGCTTTTCGCACCTAAAATTATAAGTATTCTACTCTCGTACGGTCGACAATTTGTTTGTTTTGCACAAAAAAATGTGCAAGTTCTGAAAATCAATGTCTCCAACTCGAAACTTAGATTGTCCATTCAATTCAAATATGGATCATTGGATCTACTACAAGCAAATACCATCATACGGTCCAATTCAAATGAAATTCCAAATGTGTTTATCCTAAATATGATGACAAAAGCAAAAGTGTGTATGTGTATGAATAAAGTGGATGATTATAAAGTTTGAACATGCCCGTATGTGTATATATCTAGGTTTGATATATGAATTTGAAATCACGAAATCCCGGCTTAAAAAATGTACCTCCATTTAAATGAATTACAAAAGCTAATGATGGAGTCGAATTCCAAAATTCCAATCTTGGGTTTGTAATTCTGGTACATTAAGGTATATCACGCATGTTCAAAAGTATCGTTATCTCATAGTACAAACTGTGAAACAAATTGATCAACCATGAGTGCACAATATATCAATTACGCTAAAGTCCCTCAAATATAGACACCTCACTCTTTATCTGAAGTCAACCCCCCCCCCCCACACACACACAGAGAAGTCGTTCTCTCCCCCAAACACCAACACACGAGCACATTAACACCCCTCTCTCTTGTAAAGTTCGGACCCCAACATAGGTCTCTATCACTTTGTCTCTCGGGAATGCACACATCTCTTCCCTCACTCTCTAGGTCTCCCGCTATCTCTCTTACCCAAGCACACGCACTATGTAGAGTGTATATTTCCCATACACACAAAACGTCGCCCCCAAACGTCTATCTCCCTAGTTATGTGGTTCTCGCGCACTCACCTCACACACCACCCCCACTGCAAACAAGCACACTTTGTCTCCTTGTGCACCACTCTCCTCTTTCTATCTCTCCCACATGCGGACCCACCCCAGCTCCTTCCCTGTATACATATATGTCATGACTCTTTGCATAGCTCCCTAATGTATAATCGTTCTCGATTTCGCACATTGTTCTCTACACCATCTATTCTAGCTCTCTCATGAAGTCCCTATCACACACATGATGACTCGCTTCCCTTGCTTCTCCGTTCATAGGCCAATTTCGGACAACATCAACATTGTCTCCCTATCTATATGCCATTTATGGACACAAACGACCCCTCTCTCTCCCTCTCTTCCTCTCTCTCTCTCCAGCGCTAGCTCTCTCTTTCTCTCGCTCTCACACCCCTCTCCCCCCACACACTCGATGTCTCTTCCAAATAGTCTTCTCCCCCCACCCGCACCCGTGCTATCTCGCTACTACACATGTCACACCATTCCCCCTTCCCTTATACTAGGTTTACATCATCAGTGGTCTCTCTACTCCACATACACTCGCTCCCTCTCACACACAAACGCGTGCACAAACACACAGACACGCACAAACACCCATTTACCTGGATCCTCATCTCTCCTCATGTCTGCATGTGTATCTCACACACTCACTCTCTAATTATGTATATGTGTCTCCATGTTACACAACACAAAGCCCCATGTACATGTCTCTCTCTATCCTCCACACACATAGACACAAAGAATCTGTTATCATTGCCTCGGTCTCTAACATATCACACACGCGCGCGCACACACACACACACACACTCTCTCTCTCTCTCTCTCTCTCTCTCTCTCTCTCTCTCTCTTTCTCTCTCTCTCTCGAAAACACGCTCAACAAGGGTTTCCCCGTGAATACCTTACCGTCTATTCATGAACAGTCATGGCAGTACGGCGAACACGAGACGTGAAAAAGAATAAATCTACACATGCTTAGACTAGAGCAAGCCAAAAAGCGCGCCACCGTCACCCCCTCCTTGTCGGCGACGGGAAAATCTTCGTTTTACACAGTCGAGAAGTCATTGTGCTAAGGGCCCACATGCCGAGGTGTTGAATAGAATGTAGATGCTAGTTTACGGAAGCAAGTATCGATAATACATTTGTATCTCCATACTTATATTTCTTCTCTTATAAAAAACTGAGTTGGTGATGATGGTATGTGTGCCATCTTGCAATATAGACCATCCGATCTATATCTAACGGATGGAAATTAAACTAAAAGATACCCGCACCCCTCTCCACATTTGCAGACAAGGCCTTCCCTCATTCATCCTTATCTCCAACAAACCTCATTGTTGAGCAATTAAGAAAGGAAGCCTCTCGAACAAACTGGCCTGGTGGCCGCTGCCGGCATCGTCAATCCCCATGCCACCGCTCAGTTCGACCACCAACCACCACCACACCCCACTCCTCTTCACCTTATCTCATATTTCTCGAGATATCATTAGTTTTTAGACATGGGATTACTCCCGCAAGGGTCAATCACAACAAGTGTTTTATAAAAAAAATGCATCTTGATGTTCCGTGCAATGCACGGATCTTGCTAGTACTCCTACACAAGACTAAGTTGGTGATGCTGGTGTGTCTGCCATCCATCGTTTCTGACCATTAGATCTACATCTAACGATTGTGAGGTAAGTTGTTGCCTTTTCTCACCAACATCCCACTTGTCTACCAATTTGTAGAAAAACTCATAATTAGCATCTTAAAACCAACCACATCCCTCCCCGACCTCACCAAAACAGCCCAAGGAATATATTCTAATTGAAACATAATATTGTTGGAAATATGCCCAAGAGGCAATAATAAAATGGTTATTATTATATTTCTTTGTTCATGATAATTGTCTATTGTTCATGCTATAATTGTGTTATCTGGAAATCATAATACATGTGTGAATGCATAGACCACAACACGTCCCTAGTGAGCCTCTAGTTGACTAGCTCATTGATCAAAAGATAGTCATGGTTTCCTGACTATGGACATTGGATGTCATTGATAACGGGATTACATCATTAGGAGAATGATGTGATGGACAAGACCCAATCCTAAGCATAGCTCAAAGATCGTGTAGTTCATTTGCTGTAGCTTTTTCGAATGTCAAGTATCATTCCTTAGACCATGAGATTGTGCAACTCCCGGATACCGTAGGAGTGCTTTGGGTGTGCCAAATGTCACAACATAACTGGGTGACTATAAAGGTACACTACAGGTATCTCCGAAAGTGTCTGTTGGGTTTGCACGAATCGAGACTGGGATTTGTCACTCCGCATGACGGAGAGGTATCTCTGGGCCCACTCGGTAATGCATCATCATAATGAGCTCAATGTGATCAAGTGGTTGATCATGAGATCATGCATTACGGTACGAGTAAAGTGACTTGCCGGTAACGAGATTGAACGAGGTATTGGGATACCGACGATCGAGTCTCGGGCAAGTAACATACCGATTGACAAAGGGAATTGTATGCGGATTGATTGAATCCTCGACATCGTGGTTCATCCGGTGAGATCATAGAGGAGCATGTGGGAGCCAACATGGGTATCCAGATCCCGCTATTGGTTATTGACTGGAGAGTCATCTCGGTCATGCCTGCATGTCTCCCGAACCCGTAGGGTCTACACATTTAAGGTTTGGTGACGCTAGGGTTGTTGAGATATTAGCATACGGTAACCCGAAAGTTGTTCGGAGTCCCGGATGATATCCCGGACGTCACGAGGAGTTCCGGAATGGTCTGGAGGTGAAGATTTATATATAGGAAGTCAAGTTTCGGCCATCAGGAAAGTTTCGGGGGTAATCGGTATTGTATCGGGACCACCGGAAGGGTCCCGGGGGTCCACCGGGTGGGGCCACCTATCCCGGAGGGCCCCATGGGATGAAGTGGGAGGGGAACCAGCCCCAGTGGGCTGGTGCGCGCCCCCCTTGGGCCTCCCCCTGAGCCTAGGCTTGAAAACCCTAGGGGTGGGGGCGCCACCCTTGCCTTGGGGGGCAAGGCACCCCCTTGCCCGCCGCCCCCCTAGGAGATTGGATCTCCTAGGGCCGGCGCCCCCCAGGGACCCTATATATAGTGGGGGGAGGGAGGGCTGCCGCACCCAAGCCCCTGGCCTCTCCCTCTCCCTCCCGTGACACTCCTCCGTCTCCCTGCGCTTGGCGAAGCCCTGCCGAGATCACCATTGCTTCCACCACCACGCCGTCGTGCTGCTGGATCTTCATCAACCTCTCCTTCCCCCTTGCTGGATCAAGAAGGAGGAGATGTCTTCCCAACCGTACGTGTGTTGAGCGCGGAGGTGCTGTCCGTTCGGCACTTGGTCATCGGTGATTTGGATCACGACGAGTACGACTCCCTCAACCCCGTTCTCTTGAACGCTTCCGCGCGCGATCTACAAGGGTATGTAGATGCACTCCTCTCTCCCTCGTTGCTATATGACTCCATAGATTGATCTTGGTGATGCGTAGAAAATTTTAAAATTCTGCTACGTTCCCCAACAGTGGCATCATGAGCTAGGTCTATGCGTAGTTACTATGCACGAGTAGAACACAAAGCAGTTGTGGGCGTTGATATTGTCAATTATCTTGCCGTTACTAGTCTTATCTTGATTCGGAGGCATTGTGGGATGAAGCGGCCCGGACCAAGCTTACACGTACGCTTACGTGAGACCGGTTCCACCGACTGACATGCACTAGTTGCATAAGGTGGCTGGCGGGTGTCTGTCTGTGACACCCCAAAAATTTGGCCTTGTTTTATTTAAAAATTTTGCCAGGAGTTAAAACTTTAGATTTCCGAGCTCCATTTTTGATTTTTAATCATTTCCTTCCCTATTATGATGAGTTTTTCCCAGAGAGAAAACTTTTCAATTATGTTGTTGGACTTGTTTAACCTCTCAAGAAAAACTTTGCTGTTATCAGTGTAACTAATTAAATAATTAAATTGCTTGATCTTTACTTTCTTGAAAATGGTTTTTCAAGGTTATCTGACCATATTTGAACTACAACCATTTGATGGACTCACTTACAATTTCCACAAAAATTTGGAGATGTCATGTGATGTTTTTGATTAACTTTTATGCAAAAATATATTTCATTCATAAAATATTTTGAGCCCTGCACTCAATTTTTCTTCTCTGGTCCAAAGTGCATCTTGCACTACAACCTATTTAAATATTTCTTTAAAACTTCTACCAAAATTAAGGGAGGTCAGTAGGAGCATATTATTTCACTTTGTGCAAAAACCTATTTATGTTCTTTGAAAAATTTGAGTGGATCAACCTCATTTCCATTCTGGTCCAATTTGAGGATTTGTACAGCAGCCACCATTTTAGTTGCTCCTATACCCTTGATTATTTCTCCTACTTGTAGTCCCCCATGTTAAACCCTTAAGTCCAAGAGCATGCACCTTTTGGATCATTTTTGGTTCATGAAATAATGTCATTTATTTCCTGTCCAGAATTGGGGTTTTGTAAAACTTGCACTAGCAAGTTTCCCCTTTTGTCCAACTAACCACACCACCCTCTTATTCTTCTAAAGAGACCCCCATCTGGAGTTTTTGGCCACTCCAAGAAATGCCTAAGTGCCCTTGGCATTTTGTCAAACACCTGGTATGCATGATCAGTTTTGTCATGATTTTTGTTTTGCACTGTGACCTTGCACCTCTGATCAAACTAGCATGTCCACTAGCATCTCAACTAGCCCTAGACTAGAACTGCTAATCCTCAGCTCCAACCAAGCCATCTGGCAGGCCACGACATTTCGCCGAACGGATGGTGGGCGTGCTCTGGGCGCGCCCAGAGCGTGCGTTTGGCACGCCAGTGCGCTCGTGCCGCCGCATCTCGCCCCGCACCCGTTCCGACTCGTTCCGGCCCTTGGCCAATAGCTGCTAGCACGCCACGTATCCCCCGCACCGCCACGCCACCCCGACCACCCCTGGCACCCCACAGCGCCGCCACCAGAACCCTCTTGGCGGCATGCCCGCGGCCGCATCCACCACCGCCATGGGCAGCACCGCCCCGACCACCACAGCGCGCCAGCTCGCCTCCATGGACAGTGGAGCTTTCGTCGGTAGCTCCTGGAGCCGACCAACCACCGCCACGTCGCCCTGCAACACAGTAGGGCGGTTCGCCGGCAAACTTATCCCCGGCCGCCGCAAACCGACATGGCCACGCTATAAAAAGGGACCCCGAGCCCCTCTGAGCACGCACGCACCCTCAGGCTACCCTCATGGCACCCCCATAGCCCGCAATCGTCCGGGAAACGTCGTCTTCCTCATCTCCGGCAACCACGGCCGCCGCCACTGCCTCGTTCACTCCGGCGCCACCAGGGCCTCCCCCTCCCTAAACTCTACACCAGGAGCTTCCTCTCCCTCCCGTGAGCAGATCCCCCTATTCAATTTGGTTCGGGAGCCATCGCCGCCACAAAACCACTTTGCTCCCGAGGCTCCCTCCGCCGCGAAGCTCACCGCCGACGACTTCTTCCACCACTGTCGACCCCTCGACCACCGGGAGAAACGTCCCAGCCGTGCGGATCCATCCCCGCCCTCCAGAGGCCGCGAGGAGCCGCCGCTCGCCGGCGTTGGTCGCCGGAGTCCCGCCTCCGCTCGGGACAAAGGAAGAAGGAGGAGGGCGGACTGGTCAAACCTGACCAGTGGGCCCCTTGGACCCACTGTCAGTGACCCTGCGCCTATCCACGTCGGTTAAGTGAAGACGTATTAACCCCAGTACGTCTCCCGTTTTCGAAGACGTATTCTGCCGAAACGTTTTCTTTTCTGTTTTATTTTTTAAAACAGTTTTGACCATAACTTTGACTGGCTATAACTTTTTAAATATAAATCCAAATGAGTTGATTCTTTTTCCTACCTTCTTCAAATTTGGTCTAGTTTATTTTAAGATTTATTTGAAAAATTTTCAAAAAACTTTTTGGTTCTGTTTTTGAAATATGTGTTAATTCAAATATATTTTTAAATAGGATTTTGGGAGAGACAAGAAGCTTTCAAAAGTTTTGGAGTGCACCCTGCCTTTCCACACATTGAAGGCAAGCATTCTGAACCTCGGCATAATATTTTGGTGTGATCATTGATGCATTTAAACACACCGCGTTTCGAAGGACTTGTTATTTCATGTGATATGATCATATGCATGGGTGCATGTTATTGATTTCCATGCTGTTGGAAACGAACATACTTGTGATGATAATCACCCTCATATGCCTTGAATGCATACCGGCAGAAAACCGTGAAAAACCTCTGCCTTGGGTAGGTATGAGTTTGTCACCGGTCTCCGTCGGGACGGTTATGTCTGATATGGCATGGCAAGGTGATATGAGCGGTGACCCTGTTGGATGGATTATATTTGTTATACTAATCATGCAGGGAATACTTTAACCTCCTGAGTCGACCGTAGATCGAGTCTTGTTCCAGTAACCCCCATACTTGTTTCGTACTACCACTCGTCTCTACAGCAAGTAGAGTACGGTTCAGTAAGTTGTCAACCTCTTTCTAGCACACACCGTACAGAGAGGCCATGGTGGAAGATACTGGTTGTAACCGGTAGGCAGACCACCTGGTCCGGGAGCATGGGTGTTTCCGGTTGGGACCGAGAGGGGAGGCCACCCCTTAGAGCGCGCGATATAAATTTGATCCCATGCTACGCGAGGTTGTAGCCTCCCCACTTAGAGTTTGCTTAACAGGTGTCGTGGGTGATTCCAGACACGTGTGTGATAAGCTGGTGTGTGCAAGTTAGGTGTGTTTTCAACAAAAAGACCGTAGATGGAATTAGTCCCGATGGACTAAAGAAATCCGTTACTCGTGGGTAAAGAGTACACCCTCTGCAGAGAATAAACCTATTCGAATAGCCGTGTCCATGGTTAAGGATTACAGTCTGGTATGGGTCAAGTATCGGTCTTAGTGTCGGTCTTCGGAGATGAAAACTGTTAACCAAAAAATGGAATTACTACCCGTGACTTGTGATATCTGTGATGATTATTGTTATCGTTGACTAACCCGTGATATTATTGTTATTACCAAATATCTCTGGGATGGTTCTACCTCCGGGATATTCACTATGATTGTTTATTTTAAAGCCCTTTATGTGGTGTCGCTCAGACGCCCGACTGTGGCATTCCTTTTAAAGCCCTTTATGTGGCGTCGCTCAGACGCCCGACTGTGGCATTTTTTTAAGCCCTTTATGTGGTGTCGCTCAGACGCCCGACTGTGGCATTCCTTTTAAAGCCCTTTATGTGGCGTCGCTCAGACGCCCGACTGTGGCATTCCTTTTAAAGCCCTTTATGTGGTGTCGCTCAGACGCCCGACTGTGGCATTCCTTTTAAAGCCCTTTATGTGGCGTCGCTCAGACGCCCGACTGTGGCATTTTTTTAAGCCCTTTATGTGGTGTCGCTCAGACGCCTGACTGTGGCATTCCTTTTAAAGCCCTTTATGTGGCATCGCTCAGACGCCCGACTGTGGCATTTTTTTTAAGCCCTTTATGTGGCGTCGCTCAGACGCCCGACTGTGGCATTTTTTTTAAAAGCCCTTTATGTGGCGTCGCTTAGACGCCCGACTGTGGCATTTTTTTTAAAAGCCCTTTATGTGGCGTCGCTCAGACGCCCGACTGTGGCATTACTTGATTATTTGTATCATAAGTTTTTATACTACCATGTTATTGCAAATTTATAAATAACTTGCTTGCACGCATCAGAGTCTCATTTATCTTTTGTGACGGACGTCATGAGCATAAAAATATTTTTTTTTGCACATCATTGTTATATTATACCTATGTTCATAATGTTTGCGAGTACATTCAAAGTACTCACTGGCTTGTCCCTGGCTATTGTCTTGGCCAGATTTTCTTGCACGGAGAGGAGTGATGCGATGACAGCCCCAGAACCTAAGCAATGGAGATAGCAGCCTCGCGAAGATAGGAGTTAACCTGGTCAGCTGTTCCCGTGGGAAATGGAGTCCCATAGACACTGATGTTTCACAACCCGCTTCCGCCATCAACCACTAGAAACCATTTGTTGTACTCACAGGCCAGAATGGTCTTGTACTACATATTTTGTATTTTGCTTGGAATTTCTGTATCAAGTTGGAGCCTCATCAGCTAACAGTAATCCTGGGGCTGATGAGCACGACGGTCTTTTCTGGAAATTTATTACCCGGAAAAACCGGTCGTGACAGGCTTGGTATCAGAGCCAGGCTGACCATTGGCTAATCCTATCTTAGCCCGGTCAATAAACTTAGGCAAACCAACCCACCAGACCTCAACCAAACCCCAGCCAAGCTTCTCGTGCAAGATAGCCACACAGTGACCCAACACCTTTTGGCAGTCGGTGCCCAACCTATCAACCGAACCTGTCGCTCATGCGCCAGTGACCGGCCCCTAAATAGTCCTTTCTCGCAAGCGTTCGAAGGAAGATTCCGTCCCCTTTTTCCTATAAAAAGGGCGCGCTAACACCAAACCAGCACCGCACAGCCGCTACCCCAAACCGAGCCACAATGCCTGGCCCTGTCGTGCACAGCGAAACCACAGCAAACCACCTCGGAGGTTTTGTGACCATCCTCGCAAACCTCACCCGTCGTGCCTACGCGTTAGAAGAGCCACCAGAATATGTTGTGTATCAAGGACCCATGAGCGGTGAAGACCGCCAATTCTGGGCCACTGTGCACATTTACGGTAGGAGTCTAGCACCCGAGCGTCCCTACCGGTTCACCGGAAGGACAACTTCCTTTGAGCCACAGGCCATCCAGCTAGCCGCTCGAGAGGCTATAGTTCATCTCAGGCACTTGTCGCCCAGAGTTAACTGTCGCTCGTTCCACTACTACCCCAGACGAGAAGGGTATGGTAGACCACCCCAAGTCGCCAATGGAGACCACGAGACGGACCCCGCATTGTTGCACCTAGTGCGCTATGTAAGTGCACTAGAGGCACTGTTGGACCAGATCACCATTGATCTAATAGCAGCTCGTGGAGAGCTGGTTCGTCGAGCCCCGGCGAGAGAAGAAAACGAGCCCAACACCGACAACCCAGTCGTGCTGTTTGGACAACCGATCGAGACCCCGAGATCTGCCCCAACCATCGTCCAAGGTGCTGCGATAACCCCAGAGGTGCTTCGTCGCATTTTGGGAGCACACTCCAACGGGGTTGTGGCCAACAATCCCCGTGATGGTCATTCTCACTACCCCGACCCTGCAGTTCCTCCGCCATCTCCGACTAATCCCGGCAGGGAGACACGTGGAGAAGCCTCGGCATCCACCAGGCACGCCCGTTTAGACATAAACGAAGTAGACTAAGCAGTATGAGTAGCACCAAGTTTCAATGTATCATCGCTTTGTAATCATGCGACCGCGTATATTAACGCAGCCTATCTTTGTGCCTCTGTTTTAATAATAGCCTTGCCTGTTTGGTCAGCGCATAGCTGCATATTCTTCCCGGCACAACTACCAAAACCAACCCGACGACAACCACAGTAACACGTCTCTTTATGAGATATGTGTATCTCTGACACTGACCCGACCTTTGGAGCCAAGCTGGCAAATTTATTACCTTTCACCACGGTAAAAATGATCCAGCTCCATTGCTATATAAAGGCCACCTTGTGACCTTACCTAGCAACCCCACCTTGTGCACAACACTCACACTTTTTCTGTCATGCCGAACCCCAGCATTCATCTGAGAACCCCAGATGCAACCCCAGGTAGCTTTGTCAAAATATTGTGGGATTTTACCCGCAGTACCATGGGTTCTACCCAGCCACCCCAGTACGAGCTGTTCAAATCAAGGATCACCCCATCCACCTCGGAATATTGGGCAGCAGTGCATATTCCTCCTGTAGACCCCAACCAAGATCCAATAGAAGTTTCCTTCGTGGGGAAATCTATGCCAACCCCACACTTGGCCATAGAAGCTGCTGCGAAAGAAGCAATTGCCCGTCTTCGATCCGCAGTACCCTATGCCCGCGAGCGAGGATATTATTACTTTCCGAGTCGTGCAGCACCCGGAGAAGTAACGTCTTTTCCCGGTGGGCGTATTGAGAGAGACCCAGTTCTGGCCAACCTTATCCAGTACATCATAGCTCAAGAGCATTTAAACCAGCGAGTGATGGATTATCTCCAGAGCCTCGCAGATTTAAATCCTCAGGTTGCCATCGGCAGACCACTAAGACCCGACACGGAGAGACGCATACACCGACTGGTCAATCCACTTCCTCCAATAGAAGAGGAGTGTATTCCTTTACCAGAAACATTTTATCAGGACCCCGTTCAGTTACCATTTTCATTTTAGACGTCGCTACTGTATTCGTTCTTTGCAGCATTTATTTATGTGTGTGACTTATGCGTGATACCCTGAGTTTGTACGACGAGTCAATTAATTGGCTTCTACTTATGTGTGTAGTTTTGTTGTGGTTTATGCTCCCTTAAATTAACTGCTCTTCCCTCGCGAAATCCTGGAGTGAGATTTCTTTTCCCTAATTTGCTACACCTGCCACTTCACGAGATGGATTAATTAATTTCACACAGCACCACGAGCAGACTCACAGCCATAATCATTCGGACACATACACTGTTTGCAAAACTTTGCAACGGTGTTACATCCAGCTAATCATCCCCTAACAATAGTAAGCACCCGGCATACTTCATCTACTCCTCATGATCACCACCGCGGAGAGCCAACACCCGAGCCGCAGCATCACAATACTCGTCGAAGATCATCGCGCACAGGAGCACAGAGAGCCCCAGCAGCGTCGTCAACCCTCCGCATATCAGGATCACAAACCAGTCCGGCATCGCCTCCGCCATTAGAGCCTCGACCGAGCTTCTGTAAGCAGTAATGGAGAAAGGAGGAGGAGAAGTGAGGCCAGATGTGAGGAAGAAGAGAGAGGCACCCCGGCCGTTTTTATAGCTCGAGCTCGGTGTACGGTGGGCGAAGTCCACCAACGCCGCTCGTCGCCGATCGCCAGTGTTCGGAGTCGAATCCGCGAGCAGTGCCGACAGCGCGCTGGCCCGCGAGGTGAGTGCACGCTGCACCGGCAGCTAGCACACCGCGCACTACCACGGTACGGCCTAGATGCCCTACGCATTAGGCATCGCCGGTGGAGAAAGCGCGAGAAAGCGCGCGGGAGAGAGGAGGAAGAGAGAGCCAGAGGTAGAAGGAAGAGCCAGTGGGAGAAGAAGAGGCTGACAGTGGGCCCCGGGTCCACCTGTCGGCCAGAGAGAGCACTGTACTCTCGGGTACGACCAGCGTATATTTAAATTTAGAAGATTATTCTAAATTTTTATCCAGCGTAGAAATCACCCGTTTTTGTCCCGAACCGTAGACTTTTCCGCGCAGCGCCAGTATTGACACTGTGGTTTTTCACCACTTATTGCCCTCTCACTGTAGCCATTTTTTTTATTGCGTATAGTTTTCTTAAAACAGCTTTTAACAAATCTCGAGGACGAGATTTTTCTTAAGGGGGGTAGTATCTGTGACACCCCAAAAATTTGGCCTTGTTTTATTTAAAATTTTGCCAGGAGTTAAAACTTTAGATTTCCGAGCTCCATTTTTGATTTTTAATCATTTCCTTCCCTGTTATGATGAGTTTTTCCCAGAGAGAAAACTTTTCAATTATGTTGTTGGACTTGTTTAACCTCTCAAGAAAAACTTTGCTGTTATCAGTGTAACTAATTAAATAATTAAATTGCTTGATCTTTACTTTCTTGAAAATGGTTTTTCAAGGTTATCTGACCATATTTGAACTACAACCATTTGATGGACTCACTTACAATTTCCACAAAAATTTGGAGATGTCATGTGATGTTTTTGATTAACTTTTATGCAAAAATATATTTCATTCATAAAATATTTTGAGCCCTGCACTCAATTTTTCTTCTCTGGTCCAAAGTGCATCTTGCACTACAACCTATTTAAATATTTCTTTAAAACTTCTACCAAAATTAAGGGAGGTCAGTAGGAGCATATTATTTCACTTTGTGCAAAAACCTATTTATGTTCTTTGAAAAATTTGAGTGGATCAACCTCATTTCCATTCTGGTCCAATTTGAGGATTTGTACAGCAGCCACCATTTTAGTTGCTCCTATACCCTTGATTATTTCTCCTACTTGTAGTCCCCCATGTTAAACCCTTAAGTCCAAGAGCATGCACCTTTTGGATCATTTTTGGTTCATGAAATAATGTCATTTATTTCCTGTCCAGAATTGGGGTTTTGTAAAACTTGCACTAGCAAGTTTCCCCTTTTGTCCAACTAACCACACCACCCTCTTATTCTTCTAAAGAGACCCCCATCTGGAGTTTTTGGCCACTCCAAGAAATGCCTAAGTGCCCTTGGCATTTTGTCAAACACCTGGTATGCATGATCAGTTTTGTCATGATTTTTGTTTTGCACTGTATGCAGATGGGCTGTATGCTGTTTTCCACAGATTTGAGGCTTTCCTAAAAAGGGTTGACGCACAAGCACTGACTGTTGGATGTCCATCCAACGGCCACCGTGCTTCTTCAATCTCTGCTCTTCCTGCTCCAGCCGCTCAAACAAGCGCTGGCGGGACTGCCTGCTCCCTCCTCCTTGCGACCGGCTGTGCTGCTGCGCAGGCCTCACCGCCCGACCATACTCCCATCGCTGGACTAGCCATCCCTCTACTCACCCACACCTGCTGTTATTCTCCAGCGACGGCAGACGAACCAGTAAACCCTCATACAGTCGTACTCCCCTCCGCGTGGGAAACAACTGCCGAGTCTTCCCTGCCTCTATGTCGTCCCCTTCCTAGGCCTCGCCGTCGTCCACCGCCCTGGTGCTCTCGGCGCGGGGTGGTCAACATGGTCAACGACCGACATGCATCTGAAGTGGACTGTACGTGGAGAGGCCGACAGCTGGGTCCATGGCCGCACACAAGGAAATGCCTCCTTATTACGCGCAAAATAATGATTCGTCCCCTGAGATCAGGGACCCACCGAAAGGGCCTCTGTATTTCACGAAAAAAACGTTACCGCCGCTGACAGCTCGAACCCACCAGCTATATCTTCGCACACAAGGAAGTGCCTCCTTATTACGCTAAAAAAATGAATACTCCCTGCTAGCTGGGACCCACCTTGGTGGGAGGCTGACTTGTGGGCCTACTAAGTTGATAGGGATGGAGGGCTTTCTCAACTTAGTCAATATGCACGATTCTAGCTCTAGTGACCGTATGATGTCCATCCAACGGCCGTAGTGGTTCTTCAACCTCTGGTCTTCTTGCTCCAGCCGCCCAAACCAGCGCCGGTCGTGCCTCATGCTCCTGCCTCCTGTGGCCGGCTGCGATGCGGCGGAGGCCTCACCGCCCCCTACTACTCCCACCGCTGGCCAGGCCATCCCTCTACTCACCCATACCCCCTGTTATTCTGCGGCGACGGCAGCCTCACACCGCAGCGAACCAGTGAACCCTCGTACTCCTCTACGCATGGGCATCCACTGCCGCGTCTTCCCTGGCTCCGCGTCGTCCCCTTCCTAGGCCTCGCCGTCGTCCACCGCCCTGGTGCTCTCGGCGCGGCGTGGTCAACATGGTCAAGGAACGGCTTCCATCGGACGTGGACTATACGTGGAGAGGCTGACAGCTGGGTCCATGGCCGTAGCAAGGAAGTGCCTCCTTATTATGTGCAAAATAATTATTCCTCCACCTGACAGCGGGACCCACCGGACGGGCCACCGTATTTCGTGAAAAAAACGTTTCCCCCTAACTGCTGGGACCCACCAGCTACATCTTCGCACGCAAGGAAGTGCGTCCGGGCAAAAAAAAACGATTCGCCCCCTGACTGCTCGGACCGAACAGCTACATCTTTGCAGGCAAGGAAGTGCCTGACAGTCGGGACCCATCTGGTCAAAGCGTACATAGCGTTGTCATTCTGGTCGCAAACGTGGACGTACATACTGGTCGATGTAGAGGCGCGCACGCGTCGTAGTAGAGGCGCGCACGTGTCGTAGTAGAGGCGCGCACGTAGCATTTACATGTACGTACAACGTCCAGTGTGCAAGAAAGAAAATACGGCCACGTATGTGTACATACGGGCGGGGTCTCGAACGCCTACTCGCGCATACGTACGGCCAGGGCTCGTGTACATGGTTGGGTCGGAACGGAGAAACAATGTCGTCGTCGTGTTCATGGGGAGGCAACAGAGTGCGTCGTGTTCATGGGGAGGCAACGGAATGCGTCGTGTTCATCGGGAGGGCTTGGACGGAATAGGCGATGGAAACGAGGCCTGGCGTACCGCGGAACGGAGGAAACGGCCTTTTGTTCGACCGGCCACGTTCAAAACGGGATCCTGTTCATCGGGAGGAGTCTGGCGTACCGCAAAACGGAGGAAACAGACCTCCTACGGCCGAAACGGCGCTCCTGTTGATCGGGAGGGGTGTGGCATACCACAAAACGGAGGAAACGGACTTGCATTGGAGCGCTACGGTCGAAACAGGGGTCCTGTTCCTCGGGAGGGGTGTGGCGTACGGCAAAATGGGACTCCACGGGATACTGTTCATCTCCACCGTCGACCTCCTCCAGCCTCCACGGGCTCCTGTTCATCCAGCCTCCACTGCGCGCTACTCCACCGGCTACTGTTCAACCACCCCTCCACCGTCTACTGTTCATCCAGCCCTCCACACCACGGGGTCCTGTTCAACCACCCCTCCACGGGCACCCCTCCATCGTCTACTGTTCATCCAGCCCTCCACACCATGGGGTCCTGTTCAACCAACCCTCCACCGTCTACTGTTCATCCAGCCCTGCACACCACGGGGTCCTGTTCATCCACCCCTCCACGGGCACCCCTCCACCGTCTACTGTTCATCCAGCCCTCCACCACACCATGGGGTCCTGTTCATCCAGAGGCAACGCCATCGCTCACTGTTCATCCAAACTCCCCTGCAACGCTCACTTTTCATCCCATCGATCGGCTTCAGTTAGCAGCAGTAGCAAAGGAATCGCTCGATCGGGTTCAGTTAACAGCCATCGATCGATCGCTCGGGTTCAGTAACGTGTAGTCTGCTGTGCAAGCGCTCGGGTTCAGTTAGAGCCCAACGCCTCGCTCGGGTTCAGTTAGAGCCAACGCCTCGCACACACGCGCGTACGTGTACGAGAGAAACGCGCATCGCTCGGCCCCCGACCTCCCACCATAACCGGGAACTCCCCGAAATTTTCCTCCCCCTCGCTTCTACCACGGTTTTTTCTGTCATGAACGGCCCAAAGAATGTCATGCAGGTGCGTCTCCGGCCCGCCCAGGATGAAAAGCCCATTTTCTGTCATGATTTTTTGTCATAGAAGTAGGAGCCCACCACATCTATGATGATACCGGCTTTTGTCACAATTATCATCATAGAAGTGTCATATATATGACAATTTTTTTTGTTCGGCCCAAAATGTCACGGATGTGTCTTTTTTTTGTAGTGAGTATATATGCATGATACTAGTATATGATCGGCAATACCTCCGTAATGCGTGCATGCATAGTATCATGAGTTAGTATCTTAGGTTCCTTATTAATTACCATGCATGACACAAAGAAGTACAACATTTAATATGATACAGTATCATGATATGATACCACACGCCCTCTCTTTCATCATTTAACTGTGTGCCACATCATCCAAAAAGTCTAGTTGACATGTATCATATAGCTTGATACTCCCATATTACGACCAACCATATTAGGGTGGCCATAGTGGGGGTATCATCGCCGGTATCATGCACCCAGGAATAGAAAATATGATGATGTGGGAAAGAAGCAGTAACATAGGTAGATACTGTAACACACACACACACACACATATATATAATAAATGTTATACTACTTTGTGTCATGCATGGCCATAAATACGGTCATCTATGATATATACTCCCTCCGTAAACTAATATATAAGAGCGTTTAGGTCACTATTTAGTAATCTAAACGCTCTTATATTAGTTTACAGAGGGAGCTAGTACTACTCTATGATACTATATATGCACTATGAAGGTACGTACATAGTATCATACACTAGTATCATATGCATGATACTATATATATAAAAACACCATTCTGATCACGGGATCAGAATAATATTCTGATCACAACATGAACTTCCCGAGTAACGCGCCTGACCTTCCCCGAGTACTAGGTTGAACTTCAGCTAAAAGGTGTCCGAATGGGGCTTGTGATATACCGTTGCAAAGCTATGGACACCAGTATCATGACCCAAGTTTATTTTTTTGGCAAAATGTAAGCGGTTTAAGAGCAGTTTTGAAAACTGTTTTTTCTTCATACAAAAAACGTGAATTGTATTTTCGATCGCATTTTTAAACCATTTATCGGAATGAGGCAAATAATATGGTGTTGGAAAGCTGCTGCAAAACCGCTCCTTCCACATGTTGAAAGTTTTCTCTAATTCCCTACGGTTAAAGAGTAATTCGGAAAATCGTAGAATTTCGCAAACGGAACACCCGAGTTTGTATTTTCGATGCCATTTCTAAACGGCTAATCCAATTGAGGCAAATAATACAGAGTTGGAAAGCTTATGAAAATGCGCTACTTTTTCATGTTAAAAGTTTTTTTCTAATTTTAAATGGTTTAAAAGTAATTTAGAAAACGGTTCAAGTTTCACCGAGTTCATATTTTCGAGCTATTTTTTTAACCATACGTCCAAATGCAGCTAATGATATGGCGTTGGAAAGCTTGAAGAAATGCGAAACTTTTTTGTCTATATTGTTTCTCCTAATTCATTACGGTTTTATGTCAGTTTTGAAAATGGCTAAAAATGTATTTTTTGCCGTAATTTCTACAAACTTTGTCGGAATGGGGCAAATAATATATCACTGAAAAGCTACGGAAAATTCGAAACTTTTTCATGTTGATGGTTTTCTCTAAATCATGGCCGTTTTCAAGTAATTTTGAAAACGGCGAGATCATGCATTCTGCCTTTATCGCAAAACAGATTCTTCAAATATACACCATGTGAAGAACTTGAACTTCTCAATGTGTGTGCTTGAACTTCACTATGTTTTTCACGTGTTTTTTTCTTGTAGATCTCCATCGACTGCAAGTAGCTCTTCATCCATTCACCGGAATTGAGCAGGTGATATACCGATGGAAAGCTGCTGTAAACACGCAAGTTTCCCGTGTTGATCATCTTTTCATACTCGTGAAGATTTTAAAAGTTTTCCATCTAAAATTCATTTAGCGTAGTAGTTGAACTTCCTGCTGTTTTCACGTTGAACTTCTGTGACGTATTTTCGTTTGTAATTTTCTCATCCATTCGTTAGTGCTACACAAATAATATTCCTTCTGTACAAACCTCTCTAACAATAAATTTTTTAACTTTCTTCGATCGAGGACTTGAACTTATAACAACAAAAAATTTAGTATTTGCTTTTTTATTCTTTTTTAATACCAAATGCACATCGTGTTGTACGTGGACTTCTCACAGTTATCAATCCGAACTTCTCTCGCTTACGTGAAAATATTTTGTTTTTTATGAATATTAATCTGAATTTCCTTTTTTTATGAATTTTGCACTCTATTTTTCAAAGTTGAACTTCTTGTTATTTTATTTTTGAACTTCTTGTTTCCATTCTTTAATAACAAGGAAAATCTGAGTTTTCTATAATCATTGAACTTCTCCATCTTTTTAATATGGACTTCATGGTTTTATTTTCTTAATCTTTTTTATGAAATTTTGAAGCGGTGTATTATTAAAATTTGAACTTCTTGTTATTTAATTTTGAACTTCTTGTTTTCATTCTTAACAAATCTGAGTTTTTTATATACTTCGAACTTCTCTGTTATTTTGAATTGAACTTCTTAGTCTTATTGTTAGAAAAAATATGTTTTCAAAGAAGCATCAAACATTTTTTTAAATTGAAACTCACACATTTATTTTTCCTAGGGATGGAAAGAATTTGAGTTTCCCGTAAACATCAAACTACTCCTTTTATTTTAATTTGAACTTCTTTAATTTTATTCTTTAGTGACAAAGAGAAAGCTGTTTTTTATAAATATTGAACTTATCTATTTTTATAATTTGGACTTCATGGTTTATTTTAAATACTTTCTTTTTCCATTTGAAGATCTAAATACACGGTGAACCTCTTTTAGAACAATTTTTGAACTTTCCCGGGCCGAGCACTTGAACTTCTACCAACAAAACTTTTAGACTTTGCCCTTTTATTGTATTTTTCTCATACGGAACACACACCATGCAGTACGTGAACTTCCAACATTTATCACTTTTGAGTTCTCTTTGTTTCTCTTTTTGTAATGGAAAAAATCTGAGTTTTTTAGACATCGACCCGCTCTAACTTTTTACAAAACAAAATTATAGTTTTTTTCAGTTTCTATGATTTGTTTTTTTGTCTTGCGACATTTTTAGGCATTTTTTGTTGTCAGTGAAATGGCCTAGACAATCCTTTTTTCATTTATGAATTTTTTTGGTATATGGTACACGTGAACTTATGAATTTCTAAACCGTGAACTTTGCATTTATATCTAAAACATAATGGTTAAGCTTTTGTTTCGAACAACATGCACCATTTTGTTTTGATCGTTCCTCTGAATAAGAATATTTATACACCTTTGAACGTTCCCAGGCTGTGCACTTGAACTTCTAGCAACAAATTTTTAGACTTCGCCTTTTTATTCCTATTTTCTCATACGAAACATACAACATGCCTTACGCGAACTTCCGTCTATTGTCAATTTAAACTCCTCTTTGGTTTCACTTTAGTAACGAAAAAAAGTCTGAGTTTTTTATAGACATCGAACCGCTCTAACTTTTTTTTCAACTTCTTTGTGTGCTTTTTAGAAATGTGAAAGTTGGATTTTTGTTAGAAACATCAAACTTCTTTATTATTTGAAATTGAACTTATTCGTTTTATTCTTTAGTAACTAGAAAAATCCAATTTTTTCAAATAAATATCAAACTACTCCGCTTTTTCCAATTGAACTTCTTGGTTTTATTCTCTAGTAACGTGAAATCCTGAGTTTTTTTATATACATTGAACTACTTTGTTTTTTGAAATTGGACTTCTTGGTTTTAATCTTTTAACATTGGGGAAAATATGAGTTTTTATAAACATTAAATAACTTCATTTGTTTTAATTTTGGACTTCTTGGTGTTATTCATTAGTAACGGGAAGAGTCCTAGTTATGTAATAAATATCGATCTGATCAATTATTTAAAGTTGAACTCCTTATGATCATCTCTTCAGCAAATTTGGATTTTCCAATTTTTGTGCATTGAACTACTGCGTTATTTTATTTTTTGAACTTCTTGCCTCCATTCACTAATAACGAGGATAATTTGATTTTTTTTTATAAATATCAAACTGCTGCATTTTTGTAATTTGGACTTCTTGATTTTGTTTTTTAGTAATGAAAAAAATCATATGTCTGTATCTACACTATTTTAATTTGAACTTCTACACTTTTTTAGACATGGAGGAAATATGTTTGTATGACTTTGTGAAGTGCTCTATTATTTTAATTCGACCTTCTTTGGATTTTTTTATTGTGAAAATATGTTTTTCCTTACTTATTTTGAGCTTCCGGACCCTCGACGATAAACTTTTCACAACATGTTTCCTTTCTCTCTCTCTCTCTCTCTCTCTCTCTCTCTCTCTCTCTCTCTCTCTCTTTTGGTTTAGTTCACACCAAATTTGTGCATTTTTTTATTTTAGGAAATATTCAACATGGTGTATTTATTGTTTGATGTAACTTCTTTTTCTCTACACTTATTTATCTGGTTTATTGTCTTCGAACCTACAAACTTCTGAAACCTGAACTTCACATGTTTTTGAACCTTTTTCCATGTACCCATGAAATTTTTCTCCATGTGTTTTAACTTGTTTTCTTTCTCTAATTTTCCATGGTTTTTCCCAGCAAACCTCTCGAGTTGCAGTCTCATTTTTTTGTAGACCTGCAAGTAGTGTACTGCTCTCAGGAATTTTCCTTTCTTGCCTAGACTGAACCAGCGAGTTACTAGTATCCATATGAATTTTGTTTTTTCTATACAACGAGCTGAAGCATGCACAATTGTTGAACTTCATAAGTTTGCACATCTTGTATGAGAAGTGTAGAAAAAACTAGTAAAATGCACAAAAATCAAGTCGTGCTATCCACATGGCATGGAAAGCAGACCAAAATTTCCATTGCCTGAACTTGCTTCACATGGTAGCTTTTCCACTACTGGCCATGTACTGGAACATCCAAACTCCATGTGGAATGAATATTAAAATCTCAAAGTAAGCTGATAGTTGAACACAAGAATAGCCGATGTTATGGAATCTATAAGCATATACTCGCTGCAAGAAATATATTTTTGCCATGTTCAACTACATCCCAGAAACAACACAAAGATCACAACCTGTTATGAACTCCGACCATCTTCCTCATGAACAACAACAATTCTGTCCAAAGCACCTCATGAGACCTTCTTCCCTACTGCATGGTGACCTTCCTTCCTATGTTCACATGTGCAGCGGGTGGCAGAGCGGCAAGTAGGATCCTGGAGACCAAACTTTTGAGCATAATCAAGAGAAAAAAGCACCAAACAACTTTACTCCTGAACATTAGACAAGATATCTTCTTCTCTGAAGATTCTTTGCACTAACAATTAATAATGCGAGAAGAAGTTGAACTGAATTCTTTCGTCTGTATGAACTTCTGCAACAAGATATAAACCCCTTCACATCTGCATGGATCAATAGATGCAACCAAAGCCAAAAAATAGAGGGATCCAGAACAACGACTTCCCAGCATCGATGGCAGTTGGCGTGCGTGCACTGGCTGGATCAGCCATGGCAGAGGCTACAGGGTGCATGCTCAGCGCAAAGGAGTGGATCGGCGACGGCCACAACGCCCTTGAGGAGGTGGGATGGCAGGGGCAGCGCCCGCAGCGGCCAGAACGCCCTGACTACTGCCGCGGTGGTGACCCATCGGGAGGGGTTGTGCAGTGGCGCGTCGGTGCGGGGGTGGCATCACACCGGAGGAGGCGGGGGCACTAGAAGGATGTGGGGGTGGAGTCACGCGGAGGAGGGGAGCGGCGGCCGCGCACCCGAGGAGGAGCGTCGGCCGCACGTCGGAGGAGGCGGGCGGGATCCAGAGCCAGGCGGAGGCGGTTGCGCGCCGGAGGTGGAGGGGATAGCCTCGCGCCGTAGGAGGTGGCGGGCGGGATCAGAGTCTGGCGGCGGCGCGCAGGATCAACCACCAGCGGCCGCACGCGAGGCCTGTGGGTGGCAGAGGTTTGGGGTGGCGGCGCGGTGCGCATGGCCGCTGGGCGGCGGCGGGGGTTAGCCGGGGTCGGGAGGTGGGGGTGCGGGGTGGGGCTGCGGCGGCGGCCCGCGGGGTGGGCGAGGTAGGAGGCGGCGCGGGGTGGGGCGGCTGCATCGGGGGAAGGTTCAGTGGAACGTGGGGAAGGAGGGAGGTTGCGGGAGAGAGAGGATAGGATTTTCATTTTCTTTTTTTTCTCGAGTGTTCAGGAGGACCTTCGTTGCCCCTATATAGGCGTGATGTGATCCAAATAACTATTCTAATCCCAGGATTAGAATAGTGTTGTCCTATATATATTCTGATCACGGGATCAGAATAATATTCTGATCACAACTTGACCCGCCTCGCTAGTTGTACGTTGAACTTCCCTGTGAACTAGGTTGAACTTCCGCCAACATTGCCCAAACGGGGCTTGCGATATACCGTTGGAAAGCTATGAACATTAGTATCATGACCCAAGTTAAATTTTTGGCAAAATATAAGCGGTTTAAGAGCAGTTTTAAAAACCGTTTTTTCTTCACACAAAAAACATGAATCGTATTTTTGATCGCATTTCTAAACCATTTATCGGAATGAGGCATATAATATGGCATTGGAAAGCTGCTGCAAAAAAGCTCCTTCCACATGTTGAAAGTTTTCTCTAATTCCCTATGGTTAAAGATTATTTTGACAAAACGTATAATTTCGTAAACCGAACAGCTGAGTTAGTTTTTTCGATGTCATTTCTAAACGGCTAATCCAATGGAGGCATATGATATGGCGTTGGAAAGCTTATGAAAACGCGCTACTTTTTGATCTTGAAAGTTTTTTTCTAATTTTGAATGGTTTAATAGTTATTTAGAAAATGGTCTAAGTCCTACAGAGTTCGTATTTTCGAGCTAATTTTTTAACCGTGGGTCCGAATGCAGCAAATGATATGGCGTTGGAGAGCTTGAACAAATGAGAAACTTTTCAGTATGTATTGTTTCTCCCAATTCTTTACGGTTTTAAGTCAGTTTCAAAAATGGAGAAAGACGCATTTTCACCGTAATTTTTACAAACTTTATCTGAATTGGGCAAATAATATACCATTGAAAAGCTACGGAAAATGCGAAACTTTTCCATGTTGATGGTTTTCTCTGATTCCTAGCCGTTTTCAAGTAATTTCAAAAACGGCGGGATCGTTCATTCTGCCTCTACCGTGAAACAGATTCTTCGAAAATGCACCGCGTGAAGAACCTGAACTTCTCGGTGCGTGTACCTGAACTTCACTCTGTTTTTCACATGATTTTTTTGCCCGCAGCTCTCCATCCACTTACCGGAACACTCACCGGAATTGAGTAAGTAATATATCGGTGGAAAACTGATGTAAACACGAAACTTTCCCGTGTTGATCGTTTTTTCATACTAGCGGGGATTTTGAAAGTTTTTCATCTGAAATTCGTTCACTATAGTAGTCGAACTTCCTCTTGTTTTCACGTTGAACTTCTATGACGTATTTTCGTTTGCAATTTTCCTATCCGTTCATCGGTGTTACACAAATGATATTCCTTTTGTATAAGCCTCTCTCACAATAATTATTTTAACTTTCTCCGACGAGGACTTGAACTTTTAACAACAACAAAATAGCCTTTTCTTTTTATGAATTTTTAGTCTAATTTTCTTAATCCTTTTTTATAAATTTTGAAGCGCTCTATTTTAAAAAGTTGAACTTCTTATTTCCATTCTTTTTAATAACCAGGAAAATCTAAATTTCTGCAATCATCGAACTTCTCCATCTTTTTAATATGGACTTCTTGGTTTTATTTCTCAATCTTTTTTATGAAATTTTGAAGCGCTCTATTTTTAAAAGTTGAACTTCTTGTTTTTTATTTTTGAACTTCTTGTTTCCATTCTTTAATAACGAGGAAAATTTGAGTTTTCTATAATCATCGAACTTCTCCATCTTTTTTAATATGGACTTCCTAGTTTTTTCTGAATCTTTTTTCTAAAATTTTAAAGCGCTCTATTTTTTAAGTTGAACTTCTTGTTATTTAATTTTTGAACTTCTTGTTTTGCATACTTTAATAACGAGGGAAATCTGAGTTTTCTATAATCATCGAACTTCTCATTTTTTTATTTGAACTTCACTTTATTTTTTATTTTTTTGAGTAAATTTTTTATTTTTTATTTTTAAAATAAACATAAATTTGACTAATTTTTTATTTTTGATCTTCACGGTTGATTCTTTAATAATAGTGGATATCTGTGTTTTCTTAAAGATGGTAAAATCCTAGTTTTTTCAATAAACATCGAACCACTTTGTTATTTTATTTTGAACTTCTAGTTTTTTCAAAACGAGAAATTATTTTAAATTTATTTTTAGTTTTTTGTTTATTTAATTTGAACCTCTTCATTTTATTTTTAGTAATGAGGAAACATCTACGTTTTTTAACCTTCAAACTTCTGTATTTTTTTTACTTTGAACTTCTTAGAAAAATATGGGTTCAAATAAGCAAACAATATTCTAGGTTTGCAAATTTGAACTTCTAGGTTTTTTGAACTTCTCGGTTATTTCAAATTGAACTTCTAGGGTTTGCAAATTTGAACTTCTATGGTTTTTGACCTGCTCGGTTATTTGAACTTCTAGGGAATTAGAAAAAAAATTGGTAGTCAAATGAAAAAGGTTACAGTCCCACAAGCATAAACAATCGAACTTCGCTGAATTTTGGGCAGTAATACATGAACTTCTAATGTACAAAATTGTGTTGTCTCTGATACTAGTGGGTGGAGCCTCACAAGTGGACGACAGCGCACGTCATTGGATAGGCGAGAAGGAAGAATGGTGATGCTGAGGAAGGTCAGATCAGTTGTCACTACAACTAGTGGGTGGAGCCTCACAAGTGGACGGGGGCGCGCATTGTTGGATAGGAGAGAAGGAAGAATGGTGATGTCGGGGAAGGTTGGATTACTCATCGCTGCCGTCCACACACCACAGCGTGGTGGTCGCCGTTGGTGCTGCACATGCCGCATAACTGCTATTCAAATACTATTTACTATATTATTACAAAATTCTCCCATTTTTTATCCCAATTTGCTATGTTTGAACTTCATTTGCTTTTATATCTGATCTTCCAGAAATTCTTTTTTATGGGAAATCATCCAAATACATTTTGTTAGATCAAAGCAAAATCCCCTAATCCTGTGGGACGTCCTAGTGGCGCGCACATCCAGCTGCAGGATCGCCAAGTTGAAGATGCTCTAAGAATAATTCAACAATCACATCCCTTTATTACGAAGTGCATCAAGACAAATAACACATTACTTTTATCTGTAGCTTCTTATTTTCCATAGCGCCTGAGGCCCAGCTAATCAATTAGTTGTCGCGGCAGTCAACGAACTGGTAGTTGACGGTGAAGCCTGCCGTTGGTGTCGATCTTGCTAAACACCGTATCGAAGTCCAGGTCCAGCCTGCTGTTGCAACACTGGTCGGCGATCCTCACCGTGATCTGCACACCAGTCGCCGTGTTCGTCACCTACACACGCAGGGTCACATCACAGGGGAAACGTCATCATTCTAGCAGCAAGCAAAGACCACACAAAACAAGAGGAAGAAATATAGATGCTTGAGAAAAGATTGTCCTTGATAACCAGGAGGCACTTGCCGCAGGATGCCTAGTCGGTTGGCTTCGTCACCGCAGGGGCGGGCTTCGTCGGGGACAGAGGAGACAGGAGCGCAGGCAAAGGGGCATGCATTGCCGGAATAGTCCACGGGGGCTCTCCTCGTTGGGGTAGCTGGAGCCCGGGAGTAGGTGCTGGGAGGAGGGGACGACCACGTGCTGAAGGAGGCGGGGGCGGCCTGGCGCCGGAGGAGGCGGGTGAGGCCTCGCGCCGGAGGAGGTGGGCGGCGGTGGCATGCCAGAGAGGCGGGGGAGGCCTCGCGCCGGAGGGGTTGGGGCGGCGGCGCGGCAGAGGGAGCGGGGGCGGCGGCGCGGCAGAGAGGCGGGGGCAGCCTCGAGCCGGAGGGGGTGGGGGCGGCGGCGCGGCAGCACGCCGAAGAGGCGGGGGAAGGATCGGTGGAGGCGGAGAATGCAGCGGCGGGATGGAGAAGGTCGTGGGGTGGATGAGAGAAGGTTGTGCGAGGTGTGGGGGTAGTTGGTTTTGATTTTTTTTTGGGAGAGCCTATCGGGCCCTATATAGGTCTAACGTGATCCAAATAGTTATTTTGATCCCAGGATTATATATATGACAGCACTATTCTAATCCTGGGATTAGAATAGTTATTTGGATCACAGCAGCCCCTATATATAGGCGCGATGGGATTTTCCGAAACTCCACAAAACAAAATAGACGCCTCATTTTCCTCGGGCGCAGCCCCACCCCCGTGCCCCTCGCACCACCCCACCCCGCCTGACTCCGGCTACCTACCGCCGCCGCCGGCGAGCGGATCCAACTCCGCGCCAGGTCTGGCCGCTCCTTCTTCCCCAGAGCGCCGCCGCCCCGCCGCCGCCCCGCCGCCTCTGCCATCTTCCCCAGCGTGCTGCTGCCATCTTCCCAGAGAGCTCCCCTGCCCATGGGTCCCGCCGCCGGTCTCCTCCTGCAACCCCGCTACCACAATGCCGCCACCGTCCCTCGGACCCGGCTGCCACTCCGCCACACGCCTTGGATCCAGCCACGGCGCCGCCCCCCCACTGTGGGATCTGACCGCCGCCCCCATCGCGGGATCCGTCCGCCGCCCCCACTGCGGGATTCGGCCGCCGCGATGTCACTGTCCATCGTCCGGTGGTGCAGTGGGGAGCGCCCTTACCTCCCCTGCGGCGCGCCCCTCCCGTCCGGCGTGACCATCCTTGTAAGCCGCCGTGACCTTCCTTCCCCTCCAGCGCGGCCTGCCCTCTGCTCCGGCACGCCGTGCTACTCCTCCACCACAGCTCCATCCCCACCCTCCCTCCCCCGAACAACTTCCTCCTGCTGCATCTTCCTCCTTCTCTCTTCTCCACACTTCCTCCTCCCATCTCGTGTGATGTATCGATGTCACGTTGTCTGTAAAAGATATGGAGTTTCATAAATCAGAGAAGTCCAAATTAAAAAAGAGGAGCATTTCAAAAAATCAGAGAAGTCCAAATTAAACAATAGGATTTACCTGTTCAAAAAATAAAAAACACAACATCATTTTTTGCACTTTTAAAAACAACTCATAAACGAAAAAAATGGTTAATAGAAGTTCAAGTGCTCGGCGAGGAAAAGTTGAAAAATTCTTCTGAGTGAGATTCACCGTGTATTTAGATGTCCAAAATACATAAAAATATGTTATTTTGTGTGTTTTAAAATAATTCTCTCAAACCAGAGAGAAGTTCAAAAGTGATAACAACCGGAAGTTCACGTACTACATGGTGTGAATTTCATATAAGAAAAAATACAAACAAAGTGAAACAGGGTGAATTTCAAATAGAGATTCCCCAGAAGTTCAATTACTTCATGTAGTGAAAAAAACACCACGTAAAAAATCACCACGTCGAAAACAGAGTGAAGTTCAAACAAACACATCCTAGAAGTTCAACTACTTCACGCAGTGCAAAAAACAACACGTTAAAAACAGTGTGAAGTTCGAACAGACATGCACGAGAAGTTCAACTACTTCCCGCAGTGTATTCCCATTCGCGATGAAGGCAGAAATCATGACTCGTCATTTTCTAATTTACTTCAAAACAGTAGGAAATCATTTGTGTAAGTTCAAGTCCTCGGTCGAAGAAAGTTCAACAATTTATTGTGAGAGAGGTTTGTACAAAAGAAATATCATTTGTGTGACATTGACGAATGTATGAGAAAATTACAAAACGAAAATATGTCACGTCAGTTCAACATGAAAACAACAGGAAGTTCAACTACTACACTGAATGAATTTCAGATTAAAAACTTTTAAACCCGTCATGAGTATGGAAAAATGATCAACATGGGAAAGTTGCGTGTTTACATCAGCTTTCAATCGATATATCACTTGCTTAATTCCGGTGAGTGGATGGAGAGCTATGATCAATGGATGGAGAGCCACGGGAAAAAAAGCACGTGAAAAACAGAGTGAAGTTCAAGGTTTCATACCGAGAAGTTCAGCTTCTTCACGCGGTGCATTTTCGAAGAATTTGTTTCGCGATAAAGGCAGAACGCATGATCCCGCCGTTTTAGAAATTACTTGAAAACGGCTAGGAATCAGAGAAAACCATCAACATGAAAAAGTTTCGAATTTTCCGTAGCTTTTCAGCGATATATTATTTGCCCCATTCCGATAAAGTTTGTAGAAATTACAGCGAAAATACGTTTTTCGCCATTTTCAAAACTGACTTAAAACCGTAAAGAATTGGGAGAAACAATACATACAAAAAAGTTTCACATTTGTTCAAGCTTTCCAACGCCATATCATTTGCTGCATTCGGACATACGGTTAAAAAATTAGCTCGAAAATACGAACTCGGTAGGACTTGGATCATTTTCTAAATTACTCTTAAACCATTCATAATTAGAAAAAAACTTTCAAGATGAAAAAGTAGCGCATTTTCATATGATTTCCAACGCCGTATCATATGCCTCCATTGGATTAGCCGTTTAGAAATGACATCAAAAAAACGAACTCAGCTGTTCAGTTTACGAAATTTTATGTTTTTTCAAATTACTCTTTAACCATAGAGAATTAGAGAAAACTTTCAACATGTAGAAGGAGCGGTTTTGCAGCAGCTTTCCAACGCCATATTGTATGCCTCATTCCGATAAACGGTTTAGAAATGCAATTGAAAATACGATTCACGTTTTTTGTGCGAAGAAAAAACAGTTTTCAAAACTGCTCTTAAACCGCTTGCATTTTGCCAAAAATTTAAGTTGGGTCATGATACTGGTGTCCATAGCTTTCCAACGGTATATCGCAAGCCCCATTTGGGCAATGTTGGCGGAAGTTTAACCTAGTTCACAAGGAAGTTCAACGTACTACTAGCGGGGCAGGTCAGGTTGTGATCAGAATATTATTCTCACCCCGTGATCAGAATAGTGTTTATATATATATATATATATATATATATATATATATATATATATATATATACAGCCGGTCTATTCTGATAATATTATCAGAATAACTATTCTAATAACACTTCCGCACTGCATGCTCAACGCGAGGGCACTGCACTTTCTTTAGGCTTTAGGTAGAGCACTGCATTACAGAGACTAGTGAACTTCTCGTCAGAAAAAACTGCATGCGTTGTTTTTCAGTACTGTTTCTGCTCTAGTTTTTTAACCGTTTATCGGGACGAGGCGTATGATATACCATTGGAAAGTTATGGATTAGGCGCAACTTCGCCATGTTAAACACTTTTCGAGATTCCTCACGGTTTAAGAGCAGTTTTGAAAATGGTGCGGCCCATGATGAGTGGCAGCGAGCATTTTTTCACGTTTTTTTTCTAAACCGCTCGTCAAAATGAAGCAAATGATACGCCATTGAAAATATATCGTCGAGGCGCAACATTTTCATATCTATTATTTTCTCTAATTCATTACGGTTTAAGAGCAATTTTAAATTTAGCAAATCGCGGAATTCTGGCTTTTTGATTTTTTTAAGCAATTTTCGTACTGTTTTCGCTCCAGTTTTTGAACCGTTTGTCAAAACGAGGCGTGTGATACATCGTTGGAAAGCTACGAATGAGGCACAACTTTCATATGTTGAAATGTTTTTGAGATTCCTTACGGTTTTTAGTTAATTTTGAAAATTGTGCGACTGACGACGAGAGGCAGCGGCCGTTTTTCGTGAAATTTTCACAAATCGCTAGTCTAAATGATTCAAATTATAAGCCATTGGAAAGATATCAACGAGACACAACTTTTTCATGTAGAACACTTCCGCTAATTCCTTACGGTTTAAGAGCAGTTTTGATTTTACGAAAATCCGGACACTCTGTTTTTCGCGGACCCAAAATCAACGAAGGAAATTGCATCAGACAGAAAAATGCACTGCTTCAAATAGGAAATCGCACCCCATTAGATGGGCAAGCGAACTTCTTGATTTCTTTTATTTACACGTAAATTTTCTCATGCAAGGAAGTGGACGGGACTTCACATCGGGCCGTAAGTGAACCCCAAAAGTATGGAGAAGTAAACCGCATTACTTTATTTGTCATTTTGGTAACATTTCTTCTTTGCACTTATAAGATGAACAACATCATACACCCGACCACACTGCTTCAGTTAGAAAACCGCACTGCATTAAATGGTCACTTACAAGATGAACAACATCAGACACCCGACCGCGCTGCTTCAGTTAGGAAACCGCACTACATCAAATGGTCAAGTGAACGTCATTACTTTTTTTGTCGTTTCTCTACCATTTTTCATTTAACACATCTTTGCACTTCATTTCCTTCTTTCTTCTTTCTGGTTGAAGTTTTGGGTTTCCACATTGGCGAGCTGTACACGTGCAAAGAAGCGAACCGCATGGTCAAGGGAAATGACCCGCAACACAATTCGAAATGAACTTCTTTGGTAAACAATTTTCAAACGAGTCCATATAAATTTTATACATAAAATAATCAAACACTGAAAAATGGTTGAACTGCATGTCCACATGGTTGAAACTGCATGCTCATGTCTGAACATCACCATGTTTCGCTGCAATCAAATGAGTCCCTATAATCTTCATACAAAAAAATTCACAAACACAAAAGCAACATTTTGCACTGCATGTGCAGATACTCCAAACTGCAATTTTTGAACACATACAAATAAAGTCCCAACAACAGGGCAAGCTGCATACAAAAATCAACCTTTTTCGAAAAAATCTTCTAAATTTTCTGCACTTGGCAACATAGTGGACCGCTGGGAGAGAGAAGATCACTGCGGCGATCAAACAAGTGAGCTGCACTTCAAATAAAGTATTGTTGTTTTCTTCTATACATTTCTAGGCTACGAGACATGGTGAATCCACAACACAAACACATACAAATTACAATGACATGGGACTTTAAAAATAAATCCTAATTTTTTTGGTGAAATGCAAGCGGTCGCCGGCGCACTGCATGTCCAACACCCCCACAGCACTGCACCTATGTGCCCATGGGACTGCAAGCAAAATTTGAAAAAAAATGCAAAAACTACAACCCTCACAGCACTACATGTCCAAAAAAGAGATAGTGGACCGCTAGGTTTTTTTGATGTAAATGTGACCCATGAACAAAATCGTGAACCAAAACACATCACCGTGCTGGCGAACTGCAATGAGGGTTTTCAGGAACTGCTGCTGCTTTGTTGCAGCTCTGGATCCGGCGACCAGGGGGCGGGGATGAGAGGGGTACTGGGGAGGACCAAAGACGCTGGCGAGCTGCACAATCACATCATGTGTGCTGCACGGTAGCGGCAAGGATAGAGCACGACGGCGCTGCACGATGCAGCCACCAACGTGGTAGATGGCGAGGGATGGGCAGCACAGACATCAACTGCACCACCTGAGCCCCCCATTCCCAACCTCCTCCTCCGGTGAGCCAGGTAGCCAGCGCGACGGGATCCCTTCTTGCCTCCTCCCGCAGGCACGGGACCGCCTAGATCCAGCGACGGGAGTGAAAGAGAGGCGCGGGGCTCCGGGGTGGGGTGGCGTTGGGAGGTAGGCGAGAGAGAGAGAGAGAAGGTTGTGGGGTGGGTGGGCGGCGTCGGCGGCATCGGCGGCCTGATCTTGCACGCGCGAACTGCACGCACAAGGGCTCCACACCGCACGGGAGCACCACGCGGACCAAAAAAATCATACACCGAACAGCACCGCGCATGCGCGGGTTTGCAATGAATTGCATGACGTGCCCATGAACAAAGCACACCGCAGCCGACCAAACAGCATGCCCCACCGACGCTTGCCACCACCGTCAGGTCCTTTTGTCGCCGAGCATGAGCAAGGTGAGGTGGATCTGGCGCAAATCCAGCGACCACCGAGGCCGGATCCGGCGGTGGGTTGGGCGCGGCAGCGTGGCGATTGGTGGTAGGCGGGGTTGTTTTGGGGGAGGCAGGGGAAGGAAGAATAAGGTGGGGCATCGGGGCAGAGCATGTGCGCAGCGGTAGAGAGAGGCGAGGCGGCCGACAGGGAGAGGTGGGGCGGGTGGCTCGGTGGAGCACGCGGGGGTCAGTAGCGTCCGCACCTCGATCCCGTCTACTGCAAGCGTGGCAAGGACAGCTCCGCCCGGATCCATCGACGAGGGGTGTGCATCGGGATGAGGGGGTGGGGGAGGGAAGCGGAGTTGGGAACCACGACGGTGCCGGTTGAGGCCCGGCCTGGGGGCGAGAGGAAGGTGGCTAGGGCGGCGGGGCTGGATCCATCGTAGGGGAGGCGCCGGGGAGTGGGAGAGGGCGCATCGGGGCGGCGGAGGGAGGTACGAGGAGGCGGGAACGGCGGGGTGCTTTGGCGAGAGACAGGGGAAGACGACGGCAGCTGCGGCCCGGATTTGGAGGTGGATGTGGAGGTGTTGGCGGAGACCACGGTGGCCGGTGCGTGGGGGTGGGGGATCCCATCGGGGAAGAAGGTGGGTTGTGGGGTGTGGGAGGCCCGGCGGGGAAGAAGGTGGGAGATGGGGGCGGGTGTTTCGGGAAGGAGGAAGGTGGGGACGGGACACGGGTGGGGTGGGTGTTAGCAGAATAAGAAAAGTGTTAGGAGAATAAGGTCTTAAGGGGTGTTATTAGAATAGAACCACCCTATATATATATATAGTACTATATGATACTCCCTATATAAGGCTGGCCATAGTGGTGGTATCATAGCCAACGATGTCATGCACTCGGAAATAACAAGTATATATGCTGATGTGGCAAATAATTAAATATATATAAAGAGGGTTAGAGTAACATATAGTAGGTAGATACCGTATCATGTTAAATGCGATGCTAATTTGTGTCATGCATGGCAATAAATATGATCTATATATATGATATACTATACTCTATGTATTATACTATGCGCTATAATTAATTAAAGGTAGTATCATATGTACTGTATATCCAAGATACTAGTATATGGAACTCTCCACTATACTCATGATTTCTTACCATGGAAAAAAATTGGAGGTGAAACGATGAACTCATGTTTTCATTCAAACAAAAATATGATGTTAGGTAATGTAAATGTTTTCAAAGATCACACGGTTCACTCATGAAAGCCGTGTGTCCACTAAACCGTGGCCGATGCACCCCCACCCCTCTGCCAGATGCGCGATCTGAGTCGTGTGTTCTGATTGGCCAGAACCCAAACCCAACGGATCGTACTTCTGCATCGTTGGATTCTCCTTGATCGAACGGCGATCCTCATCCCTTTCTACAACACATGTACATGTTTTCAAATAGCCCCTCCCAAAAACATGTTTTCAAATAGCACATGGTTCACACACGAAAGCCGTGTGCCTACCAAACCGTGGTTGATGCCCCCCTCGCTCCACGTGCAATCTGAGTCTGTCCGTTCTGATTGGCCAGAACCCAAACCCCATAGATCATACGTTCGCACCGTTGGATGCTCCTAGATCGAACGACAATCCTCATCCCTTTTGACAGGAAATGCAGTCCGGCTAGGAATTGATTTATATGCAAACATGCACGGTAAATGCCAAAAAATGTCTTACATATAGCACACGAGACCTGAAATGTGCCAGCAAATCAAACCCGTGGTAAAATTGTGATCGGTTTATGTGCAAAAAAATTAGATGAGAAATGATGAACTCACGTCTTCATTTCAAAATTAGTACATCTTCATTTCAAACGAAATTATTCTGTTTGTGCACACGAGCGCTTAGAGGAAACCGTTTGCTTAGGCCTTTCCGTGCGTACGGCGACCGGGGATATTTTCACCTAGGCCGCCAACACCCCCCCACCGTCCGCCCACGTTTCACTCAACTAGTCCACCCAATCTCCTTCGCCAGCTCCCCCCTCCCCTAGATCCACAGCAGAACCCTCTCTGGTGCCGCCGTGCTCACCCCGGCCATGTACCCGCTCTCACTACAAAAAAAGACACATCCGTGACATTTTGGGCCAAACGATTTTTTTCCTGTCATACTTATGACACTTCTATGATGATAATTGTGACAAAACCCGGTATCATCATAGACGTGGTGGGGTCCTATTTCTATGACAAAAAATCATGACAGAAAATGGGTTTTTCGTCCTGGGCGGGCCGGAGACGCAACTGCATGACATTCTTTTGGGCCGTCCATGACGGAAAAAACCGTGGTAGAAGCGAGGGCGAGGAAAATATCGGGGAGTTCCCGGTTACGGTGGGTGGTCGGGGGTCGAGCGATGCGCGTTTCTCTCGTACGTACGCGCGTGTGTGCGAGGCGTTGGGCTCTAACTGAACCCGAGCGATTGCACTGCAGGCTACACGTTACACTGAACCTGAGCGATCGATCTATCCCTTGCTGTTAAATGAACCTGAGTGATTCCTTCACTACTGCTGCTAACTGAATCCGATCGAACACTGCTACCTCCTTCCCTGGATGAACAGTGAGCGTTGTTGAGGGGGTTTGGACGAACAGTTCCCAGTGGGGGTTTGGATGAACAGGAACCCGTGGTAGTAGAGGCCGTTGTCGCTGGATGAACAGTACCCCGATCGATCGAGCCGGTGGATGAACAGGACCCCGTGGAGGGCTGGATGAACAGGACCCGTGGAGGGCTGGTTGAACAGTAGCCGGTGGAGGGCTGGTTGAACAGTGGCCGGTGGAGGGATGGATGAACAGTAGCCCATGGAGAGGTGGTTGAACAGGACCCCGTGGAGAGGGCTGGTTGAATAGTAGCCGGTGGAGGAGCGTGCGGTGGTGGCTGGATGAACAGGAGCCCGTGGATGAACAGTCACAGGTGGAGGCTGGACGAGGTCGACGGTGGATGAAGATTAGCCCGTGGAGGCTGGAGGAGGTCGACGATGGATTAACATTAGCCCGTGGAGTCCCGTTTTGCGGTACGCCACACCCCTCCCGATGAACAGGACCCCTGTTCCGACCGTAGCGCTCCAACACAAGTCCGTTTCCTCCGTATTGCGGTACGCGACACCCCTCCTAGTCAACAGGACCCTATTTCGACCATAGGAGATCCAACAGAAGTTCGTTTCCTCTGTTTTGCGGTACGCCAGACCCCTCCCGATGAACAGGATCCCGTTTCGACCGTGGCCGGCCGAACACAAGGCCGTTTCCTCCATTCTGTGGTATGCCAGGCCTCGTTTCCATCGGCTATTCCAGCCAAGCCGGTTGGCTCCCGATGAACATGATGACGCATTCCGTTCCGACCCAGCCGGTTGGCTCCCCATGAACACGACAATGACGCAGTTTCTCCATTCTGACCCAGCCATGTACATCAGCCCTAGCCATATGTACGTGCCAGTAGGCATTCAAGACCCCGCCCATATGTACGTACGTGGCCGTATTTTCTTTCTTTCACCCTGGCCGTTGTACGTACGTGTACATGCTACGTGCGCGCCTCTACTACGACACATGCATGCCTCTACATCGAGCAGTATGTACGTACACATTCGCGACCAGAATGACAAAGCTACATACGCTTCGACGAGGTGGGTCCCGACAGTCAGGCACTTCCTTGCGTGCGAAGATGTAGCTAGTGGATCCCAACAGTCAGGGGGGACGTTTTTTTAAATACGGTGGCACGTCCGGTGGGTCCCTGCTGCCAGGTGGAGGAATAATTATTTTGCACATAATAAGGAGGCACTTCCTTGCTGCGGCCATGGACCCAGCTGTCAGCCTCTCCACATACAGTACACTACCAATTGAAGTTGTTCCTTGACCATGTTGACCATGCCGCGCTGAGAGCACCAAGGCGGTGGACGACGGCAAGGCCTAGGAAGGGGATGACGCGGAGCCGGGGAAGACACGGCAGTGGAAGCCCACGCGGAGAGGAGTACGAGGGTTCACTAGTTCGACTGTGGTGTGAGGCTGCCGTCGCTGCAGAATAACATGGGGTGTGGGTGAGTAGAGGCGGATGGCCTGGCCAGCGGTGGGAGTAGTAGGGGGCGGTGAGGCCTCCACGACATCATAGCCGGCCACGGGAGACAGGAGCATGCGGAACGACCGACGCTGGTTTGGGCGGCTGGAGCAAGAAGACCAGAAGTTGAAGAAGCACTACGGCCGTTGGATGGACATCGTATGATCACTGGAGCAAGAATAATTCATATTGAATAAGTTGACAAAGCCCTCCGTCCTCGTCAACTTAGTAGGTCCACAAGTCAGCCTCCCACGTAGGGGGTACTCATTTTTTTGTGCGTAATAAGGAGGCACTTCCTTGCGTGCAAAGATATAGCTGGTGGGTCCGAGCTGTCAGCGGGGGAACGTTTTTTCACGAAATAAAGAGGCCCTTCTGGTGGGTCCCAGATGTCAGGTGGAGGAATCATTATCTTGCGCGTAATAAGGATGCATTTCCTTGTGTGTGGCCGTGGACCCAGCTATCAGCCTCTCCACGTACAGTCCACTTCCGATGGATGTTGTTCGTTGACCACATTGACCACGCCGCGCCGAGAGCACCAGGGCGGCAGACGACGGCGAGGCCTACGAAGGGAACAACACAAAGCCGGGGAAGACACGGCAGTGGCTGCCCACGTGGTGGGGAGTACGAGGGTTGACTGGTTCGGCTGCTGTCGCCAAAAAATAACAGGAGGTGTGGATGAGTAGAGGGATAGATAGGCCAGGGATGCGAGTATGGTGGGACCGTGAGTCCTGCCCGACAGTACAGCCGGCCACGGGAGGCGGGAGCAGGCGGTTCCGCCGGTGCTAGTTTGGGCGACCGAAGCAGGAAGATTAGAGACTGAAGAAGCATGATTGCCGTTATATTGACATCTAACGGTCTGACGCTAGTAGAGTCGATTGTTGACTAAGTTTCTTTTTTTGAGAAACCTTGTGTGCGCATGAACTTAGTAGGCCCACAAGTCAGCCTCCAAATCTGTGGCAAACAACATAGAGCCCATTTGCTAAAAAAATTATAATTTGTAGCCCATTTGCTAATTCTTAAGTAATTTATTACAGCCCATTTTCTGCCCAGGACCACGGTCAATAAGTTCAACCTTATTTTGCATATTTCGGTGGAGTCCGAACTGTTGTAATCCCGAAACGATAAACATTTTTTAAGAACTTATTGATTTGGCAAAAAAAATTGTTTTGTTTTTGTAAGCAAATAAGACGTGGGACAATTGAGTTGGTTTAAGGGAAAACCAATGGTAAATAAATCAGCGCTGGGAGGGAAAACAACAACAAAAATAAGAATGTAAATATGAAAAGGGAACTTTATGTATTTTCAATATAATGATACGTATATATGAAATAGTAAAACTATAGGTAGAGATTAGAAAAAGGATGTAGGACATGGCATTTCAAGAGGAAAATAGAACTGGGCTGTGTGTTTGATTCAGTAAAAAAACTACATGCGGATGTTGTAATACAAAATATAACTAACGCTGGCGGGCCAGAGGCTAGTAGATACCTGCTGGATCTTTGTGCCCCGTTGTCGTTATGGGATGGGACTGTTAAAAACAAAACCAAGCCTGGGCAGTCTACAGCCCAGTTGAAACTTGCTCGACCTGAAAAAAACAATATACTTGCTCAACAAACGAGATAATCTGCAAGTACAGACTGATAACTGGGATGCAACAGGTATATTGTTTTTTCATCGTGATAATATGCATGCACTTGTTCCGAAAAACTTGGAGAACTGGGAATTCGAACGATAGGTGCTTATGCTACCCATGAAATAAAAAGCAGGTGCCTGAAAATTCGTTTCGAAACAAATGATTCAGCTTTATATCCACGTCGACCCTCGGCATGATGGTTGGCAGCAAATGCCAAGTTCATACCAAAAGATCATTAACAACAGTACCAACTTGCAGAAGACAAGGTAGTACAAGTACCAATACCAAACTAACTTATAATCTTTTTACTCCTGGCCCTAGTGTTCGTCTGGTAGAAAATCTTGCAGAGGTCCAGCTCCCGCTCCTTCTCTTGCTCCAGGTCCCCGAGGTGGTACTGGTGCATGATAACCCATAAGTATAGGGGATTGCAACAGTTTTCAAGGGTAGAGTATTCAACCCAAATTTATTGATTCGACACAAGGGGAGACAAAGAATATTATCAAGTATTAGCAGCTGAGTTGTCAATTCAACCACACCTAGAAACTTAATATCTGCATCAAAGTATTTAGTAGCAAAGTAATATGATAGTAGTGGTAACGGTAGCAAAAGTAACGGTAGTAGTTTTGGTTTTATAGTGATTGTAACAGTAGCAACGGAAAAGTAGATAAGCGAAAATCAATATGTGAAAAGCTCGTAGGCAATGGGTCAATGATGGATAATTATGTTGGATGCGATTCCTCATGCAGTAGTTATAACATAGGGTGACACAGAACTAGCTCCAGTTCATCAATGTAATGTAGGCATGTATTCTGAATATAGTCATACATGCTTACGGAAAAGAACTTGCATGACATCTTTTGTCCTACCCTCCCGTGGCAGCGGGGTCCTATTGGAAACTAAGGGATATTAAGGTCTCCTTTTAATAGAGTACCGTACCAAAGCATTAACACTTAGTGAATACATGAACTCCTCAAACTACGGTCATCACCAGTAAGTATCCCGATTATTGTCACTTCGGGGTTAGCGGATCATAACACATAATAGGTGACTATAGACTTGCAAGATAGGATCAAGAACTCACATATATTCATGAAAACATAATAGGTTCAGATCTGAAATCATGGCACTCGATCCCTAGTGACAAGAATTAAGCATAGCAAAGTCATAGCAACATCAATCTTAGAACATAATGGATACTAGGGATCAAATCCTAACAAAACTAACTCGATTACATGATAAATCTCATCCAACCCATCACCTTCCAGCAAGCCTACGATGGAATTACTCACGCTCGGCAGTGAGCATCATGAAATTGGTGATGGAGGAAGGTTGATGATGACGATGACGACGGATTCCCCTCTTCGGAGCCCCGAACGGACTCCAGATCAGCCCTCCCGAGAGAGATTAGGGCTTGGTAGTGGCTCCGTAACGTAAAACGTGATGAATCCTTCTCTCCATTTTTTTCTCCCCGAACACGAATATATAGAGTTGGAGTTGAGGTCGGAGGAGCACCAGGGGGCCCACGAGGCAAGGGGCACGCCCAGGGGGGGGGGTAGGCGTGCCCCCACCCTCGTGGAAAAGGGGTGCCCCCTGGCCTTGATTCTTTCGCCAGTATTTTTTATATATTCCAAAAATATTCTCCGTTGATTTTCAGGTCATTCCAAGAACTTTTATTTCTGCACAAAAATAACACCATGGCAATTCTGCTGAAAACAGGGTCAGTCCAGGTTAGTTCCATTGAAATCATGCAAGTTAGAGTCCAAAACAAGAGCAAACGTGTTTGGAAAATTAGATACGTTGGAGATGTATCAACTCCCCCAAGCTTAAACCTTTGCTTGTCCTCAAGCAATTCAGTTGATAAACTGAAAGTGATAAATAGAAACTTTTACAAACTCTGTTTGCTCTTGTTGTTGTAAATATGTAAAGCCAACATTCAAGTTTTCAGCAAAGATTATGAACTAACCATTTTCACAATAAAATTTAGGTCTCATGTTTACTCATATCAATGGCATAATCAACTAGCGAGCAATAATAATAAATCTTGGATGACAACACTTCCTCAAAACAATCATAATATGATATAACAAGATGGTATCTCGCTAGCCCTTTCCGAGACCGCAAAACATAAATGCAGAGCACCTTTAAAGATCATGGACTGACTAGACATTGTAATTCATGGTAAAAGAGATCCAGTCAAGTCATACTTAATGTAAATTAATAATAATACATGCAAATGACAGCGGTGCTCTCCAACTGGTGCTTTTTAATAAGAGGATGATGGATCAACATAAAAGTAAATGGATAGGCCCTTCGCAGAGGGAAGCAGGGATTTGTAGAGGTGCCAGAGCTCGATTTTGAAATAGAGACGAATAATATTTTGAGTGGTATACTTTCATTGTCAACATAACAAATGAGAGATCTCGATATCTTCCATGCTACACACATTATAGGCGGTTCCCAAGCAGAATGGTAAAGTTTATACTCCCCCACCACCAACAAGCATCAATCCATGGCTTGCCCGAAACAACGGGTGCCTCCAACTAACAACAATCCTGGGGGAGTTTTGTTTGCAATTATTTTGATTTGATTTGAGCATGGGACTGGGCATCCCGGTGACCAGCCATTTTCTCGTGAGTGAGGAGCGGAGTCCACTCCTCTTGGGAATAACCTGCCTAGCATGGAAGATACAGACAGCTCTAGTTGATACATGAGCTATTCGAGCATACAAAACAGAATTTTTATTTGAAGGTTTAGAGTTTGGCACATACAAATTTACTTGGAACGGCAAGTATATACCGCATATAGGAAGGTATGGTGGACTCATATGGAATAACTTTTGGGGTTTATGGAGTTGGAGTCACAAGCAGTATTCCCGCTTAGTACAAGTGAAGGCTAGAAAGAGACTGGGAAGCGACCAGCTAGAGAGCGACAATAGTCATGAACATGCATTAAGATTAATCAACACTGAATGCAAGCATGAGTAGGATATAATTCACCATGAACATAAATATCGTGGAGGCTATGTTGATTTTGTTTCAACTACATGCGTGAACATGTGCCAAGTCAAGCCACTCGAATCGTTCAAAGGAGGATACCACCCTATCATACCACATCACAACCATTTTAATAGCATGTTGGCACGCAAGGTAAACCATTATAAACTCCTAGCAAATTAAGCATGGCATGAGAAACTATAATCTCTAATTGTCATTGCAAACATGTTTCATTCATAATAGGCTGAATCAGGAACGATCATCTAATCATATTTACAAAAACAAGAGAGGTTGAGTTCATACCAGCTTTTCTCCTCTCAATCAGTTCATCATATATCGTCATTATTGCCTTTCACTTGCACAACCGAATGGTGTGAATAATAATAATAGTGCACGTGCATTGGACTAAGCTGGAATCTGCAAGCATTCAATACAAGGGAGAAGACAAGGTAATGTGGGCTCTTTGTTAGATCATCAATAATGCATATGAGAGCCACTCAACATTTTCATCGTGGTCTTCTCCTATCGACCCCCAAAGAAAAGAAAATAAATAAAACTATTTACACGGGAAAGCTCCCAACAAGCAAAAGAAGAAAGAGAAATCTCTTTGGGTTTTCTTTTTAATTACTACTACTACATGCATGGAAAGTAAACTAGCTAAAAGCTACAGCTAATTTTCTTGTTTTTCTTAAGGTTTTTCAAGCACACAAGAAGAAAGCTTAAAAATAAAATAAACTAGCATGGATGATACAATGAAAAAGTATGAGCACCGACAACTGGCATGAGTGTGTGAACATGAATGTAATGTCGGTGAGAAATATGTACTCCCCCAAGCTTAGGCTTTTGTCCTAAGTTGGTCTATGCCCATGGATCAAAGTTGTAGCTGGGGTTGTACTGAGATGCAGCGACAAGTGCCTCATGAGCTGCAACTTGGAGGTGAGCTGCCTTTGTCCTCCTCTCATACTCGTTCGCCTCCTCCATGGTTATAACATATCTTCCTTTTGTCTGAAAATTAAAGAAAGCAGGAGCAGGGAGAGCAACATGGACGGTGCATTGTCTATCAAAGATTAGTCGGTACTGGAGGAACTGATCGTTCCTCTCAACAAACTGATGACGAACCATAGCATTATAATCTAGATAAGCTGGAGGCAACTCAATATCATCCCCACGTTGTATTGTTTATCTCCTAATACAACACTCTTGAGAACACTAAGATCGGGAACACACATGTGACATGCCTCATCCTTACCGTTAATGCATCTACCCACGAAGAGAGCAAAATAATGTATGGCAGGAAAATGAATGCTCCCTATGGTAGCTTGTGTTATTTCTCTAGATTCCCCCACAGTGATACTAGCAAGAAATTCTTTAAATTCAGATTTGCGAGGTTCACTAGCACTACCCCACTGCGGGAGTTTACAAGCAGTATTAAAATCTTCTAAGTCCATGGTATAAGATTTATCATAAAGATCAAATAGGACATTATTGGAATTGCGCGAGGATGTAAATTTAAACCTTCTCACAAATGAATTAGTTAAATAGAGGTATTGCCGGCGTTTATATGACTCGAAGCTCTCAAGATCAGTGTTACGCACATATGCGTCAAATTCTTCCTTGATGCCTGCCTGGACCATGAAATCCTCTGACGGCCATTCACAAGGCCGCACTTGAGCCTCCCTTTTCATTGTCCGGCTCGCGTATTGCGGGCCTTGGGCCTTGTTTCCTTGAGGAACCACCTTGGTACATTTTCCTAAACATATTTCTTCCTCTGATTTTTTTGAAATTTTTAGTGACTCAAAATAAAAGTGAACCAAACTCAACAAAATTGATAGCAACTACTCCTACAAGTGTCTAGAGGCTATATCATGCATTAAAACTACTTTTGACTACATAAATTTGACATGCAAGCTCAAGAACAGGGTCACCTAAGCAGCAAAAAATTGCAATAAATAAAGCACTAGAACAAAAACTAATTGGACCATTGGGGGAGTCACATACCGAAGAACAATCCCCCAAAGCAGTTTTGTGAATGGAGCTTTGAGCAAGGAGATCGAAAATTGCAGCAAGATGAGCTAGAACACGGGTTTGAGCTGGTGGATGATATTTTTTGGAGGAAGACGAAGTGTGTGGGTGCAAGAATAAATGGAGGGGGCCCACGTGGGGTCCACGAGGCAGGGGGCGTGCCCTGAACCCTAGTGGCTAGGTGGTGAGGCCCCCTGGGGTGTTCTCAGTGCCAATAATTCTTAATATTCTAGAAAAAATCATATAAAATTTCCAGGACATTTGGAGATTTTTATTTTTGGGGTATTTTTTATTGCAAGGATAATTCAGAAAACAGACAGAAAATACTATTTTGCTTTATTTAATCTAAATAACAGAAAGTAGAAGGAGGGTACAGGGAGTTATGCTTTCTAACTTCATCCATCTCATGCTCTTCAAAAAGGAATCCACTAACAAGGTTGATCAAGTCTTGTTAACAAACTCATTCTGAATCGCATGAAACCAAAGAAATATCAAATAACACTAGGTTACCTCAACGGGGATATGCACGTCCCGACCAATAAGAATATCATATTTCTTCTTAGCTGTAAGAAGAGGAAATTCAAAACCTCCAATAGTAATCGTTGAAATTTTTCCAATAGAATTGATACTATGGACTTGAGGTTGTTTCCTCAGAAAGTGTACCGTATGCTCATTACCATTAACATGAAAAGTGACATTGCCTTTGTTGCAATCAATAACAGCCCCTGCAGTATTCAAAAAGGGTCTACCAAGGATAATCGACATACTATCGTCCTCGGGAATATCAAGAATAACAAAGTCCGTTAAAATAGTAACGTTTGCAACCACAACAGGCACATCCTCACAAATACCGACATGTATAGCAGTTGATTTATCAGCCATTTGCAAAGATATTTCAGTAGGTGTCAACTTATTCAAATCAAGTCTACGATATAAAGAGAGAGGCATAACACTAACACCGGCTCCAAGATCACATAAAGCAGTTTTAAATAGTTTCTTTTAATGGAGCATGGTATAGTTGGTACTCCTGGATCTCCTAGTTTCTTTGGTATTCCACCCTTAAAAGTATAATTAGCAAGCATGGTGGAAATTTCAGCTTCCGGTATCTTTCTTTTATTAGTAACAATATCCTTCATGTACTTAGCATAAGGATTCATTTTAAGCATATCAGTCAAACTGCATACGCAAAAAGATAGGTCTAATCATTTCAGCAAAGCGCTCAAAATCCTCATCATCCTTTTTCTTGGATGGTTTAGGAGGAAAAGGCATGGGTTTCTGAACCCATGGTTCTCTTTCTTTACCGTGCTTCCTAGCAACAAAGTCTCTCTTATCATAACGTTGATTCTTTGATTGTGGGTTATCAAGATCAACAGCAGGTTCAATCTCTACATCATTGTCATTGCTAGGTTGAGCATCAACATGAACATCATCATTAACATTATCACTAGGTTCATGTTCATTACCAGATTGTGTTTCAGCATCAGAAATAGAAATATCATTGGGATTCTCAGGTGTGTCAACAACAGGTTCACTAGAAGCATGCAAAGTCCTATCATTTTTCTTTTTCTTCTTCTTAGAAGAACTAGGTGCATCAACATTATTTCTCTGAGAATCTTGCTCAATTCTCTTAGGAGTGGCCCTCAGGATACAAAGGTTCCTGAGTCATTTTACCCCCTCTAGTCACAACTCTAACATCATTATCGTTTTTCTTATTATTTAATTCATTGAGCAAATCATTCTGAGCTTTAAGTACTTCTTCTACTTGAGTGGTAACCATAGAAGCATGTTTACTAATAAGTTTAAGTTCACCTTTAACTCTAGACATATAATCACTCAAGTGTTCAAGCATATCAGCATTGCATTTCAATTGTCTACCAACATAAGCATTGAAGTTTTCTTGTTTAACAATAAAATTATCAAACTCATCTAATTTGGCTAGCAGACTTATAACGAGGAATATCACCTTCATAAAATCTATAGAGAGAATTTACCTTCACTACCTGTGTCGGGTTATCAAGACCATGTATTTCTTCAATAGGTTGTAAATTCTTAACATCTTCAGCTTTAATACCTTTTTCTTTCATAGATTTCTTTGCCTCTTGCATATCTTCAGGACTGAGAAATAGAATACCCCTTTTCTTCGGAGTTGGCTTAGGAGTTGGTTCAGGAAGTGTCCAATCATTTTCATTACTCAACATATTATTCAATAGCAATTCAGCTTGATCAACAGTTCTTTCCCTGAAAACACAACCAGCACAACTATCCAGGTAGTCTCTGGAAGCATCGGTTAGTCCATTATAAAAGATATCAAGTATTTCATTTTTCTTGAGAGGATGATCAGGCAAAGCATTAAGTAATTGGAGAAGCCTCCCCAAGCTTGTGGGAGACTCTCTTCTTCAATTTGCACAAAATTATATATTTCCCTTAAGGCAGCTTGTTTCTTATGAGCGGGGAAATATTTAGCAGAGAAGTAATAAATCATATCCTGGGGACTATGCACACAACCAGGATCAAGAGAATTAAACCATGTTTTAGCATCACCCTTTAATGAGAATGGAAACAACTTAAGGATAAAATAGTAGCGAGTTTTCTCGTCATTAGTGAATGGGGTGGCTATATCATTTAATTTAGTAAGATGTGCCAGAACAATTTCAGATTCATAGCCATAGAAAGGATCAGATTCCACCAAAGTAATTATCTCAGGATCTACAAAGAAATCATAATCCTTATCGGAAATACAGATAGGTGAAGTAGCAAACGTAGGGTCATATTTCATTCTAGCATTCAAAGATTTTCTTTCAGCTTAGCTAATAATTTCTTAAGATCATATCTATCATTGCAGGCTAAAAAGTCTCTAGCAGTTTCTTCATCCATAACATAACCCTCAGGCACAACAGGCAATTCATATCTAGGGGGAGAATCTTCATCATCGCTTTCATCAATATTATCAGTTTCAATAATTTCATTCTCTCTAACCCTAGCAAGTTGTTCATCAAGAAATTCACCTAATGGCACAGTAGTATCAAGCATAGAAGTAGTTTCATCATACGTATCATGCATAGCAGAAGTGGCATCATCAATAACATGCGACCTATTAGAATTAATAGCGGAAGCAGGTTTAGGTGTCGCAAGTTTACTCAAAACAGAAGGTGAATCAAGTGCAGAGCTAGATGGCAGTTCCTTACCTCCCCTCGTAGTTGAGGGAAAAATCTTTGTTCTTTCATCTTTCAAGTTCCTCATTGTGATCAGCAGATATAAATCCCAAGTGACTCAAAGAATAGAGCTATGCTCCCCAGCAACGGCGATAGAAAATAGTCTTGATAACCCATAAGTATAGGGGATCGCAACAATTTTCGAGGGTAGATTATTCAACCCAAATTTATTGATTCGACACAGGGGGAGCCAAAGAATATTCTCAAGTATTAGCAGTTGAGTTGTCAATTCAACCACACCTGAAAGACTTAATAGCTGCAGCAAAGTATTTAGTAGCAAAGTAGTATGGAAGTAACAGTAACGGTGGCAAAAGTAATGGTAGCAGTTTTGTAGTAATTGTAACAGTGGCAACGATAAAGTAACTAAGCAAAGATCAATATGTGAAAAGATCATAGGCATTGGATCAGTGATGGATAATTATGTCGGATGCGATTCCTCATGCAATAGTTATAACATAGGGTGACACAGAACTAGCTCCAGTTCATCAATGTAATGTAGGCATGTATTCCGAATATAGTCATACGTGCTTATGGAAAAGAACTTGCATGACATCTTTTGTCCTACCCTCCCGTGGCAGCGGGGTCCTATTGGAAACTAAGGGATATTAAGGCCTCCTTTTAATAGAGTACCGGACCAAAGCATTAACACTTAGTGAATACATGAACTCCTCAAACTACGGTCATCACCGGTAAGTATCCCGATTATTGTCACTTCGGGGTTAACGGATCATAACACATAATAGGTGACTATAGACTTGCAAGATAGGATCAAGAACTCACATATATTCATGAAAACATAATAGGTTCAGATCTGAAATCATGGCACTCGGGCCCTAGTGACAAGCATTAAGCATAGCAAAGTCATAGCAACATCAATCTCAGAACATAATGGATACTAGGGATCAAACCCTAACAGAACAAACTCGATTACATGATAAATCTCATCCAACCCATCACCATCCAGCAAGCCTACGATGGAATTACTCACGCACGACAGTGAGCATCATGAAATTGGTGATGGATCAAGGTTGATGATGACAATGGCGACGGATTCCCCTCTCTGGAGCCCCGAACGGACTCTAGATCAGCCCTCCCGAGAGAGATTAGGGCTTGGCGGCGGCTCCGTATCGTAAAACATGATGAATCCTTCTCTTTGATATTTTTCTTCCCAAACATGAATATATAGAGTTGGAGTTGAGGTCGGTGGAGCTCCAGGGGGCCCACGAGGCATGGGGCCCGCCAAGGGGGGTAGGCGCGCCCCCCAACCTCGTGGACATGGTGTGGGCCCCCTTGTCTTGATTCTTTCGCCAGTATTTTTTATATATTCCAAAAATATTCTCTGTGAAGTTTCAGGTCATTCCGAGAACTTTTATTTTTGCACAAAAATACCACCATGGCAATTCTGCTGAAAACAGCGTCAGTCCGGGTTAGTTCCATTCAAATCATGCAAGTTAGAGTCCAAAACAAGGGCAAAAGTGTTTGGAAAGTAGATACGTTGGAGACGTATCATCTCCCCCAAGCTTAAACCTTTGCTTGTCCTCAAGCAATTCAGTTGACAAACTGAAAGTGATAAAGAAAAACTTTTACAAACTCTGTTTACTCTTGATGTTGTAAATATGTAAAGCTAGCATTCAAGTTTTCAACGAGGATTATGAACCAACCATATTCACAATAACATTTGTGAGAAGACGGTCGGTGTTTACTGAGTTCTCAGATATCATATTCGTGCTCGCGTAGGTGTATGACAAATAAGAAGGTGAGTATCTACCTAACAGCATCATTTGGCTGGTGCTCCATTCAGTTGATCCTGAAGCAACTTGGCACCGGTACAGCCATTTTCTGAATAAGCATCAGTAATACCGTTATTCAGTACTCTGTTGATCCATGATGTTTTAATAAATGAAAATTATTTGAAGGATTGGACTGCACATCTAAGTTCTACCGAAGACGCAGGTCGATACCATATGGAGAATGGTGGACCATATGAATAATTTGACGGTTACTAGACTTCGGATAAACAGCATTCCCTTTAACCATCACTACAAAAAAATACACTTCCGTGATGATACGTGTTTGTCACAGTAGGTCGCGTTTTTTGTCATGCATGTACATCCATGACAATTTATGACAGAATCAAGATAGTCATACCTGTGCTGTCGTAGAAGTGTTCCATGACATTACCAAAATTATCATCACGGAAGTGTCCACTTCCATGACGATAAATCGCGCGTCACAGAAGTGCTTTCGTCAAGGGTGACCGACACGTGGCATCCACCATAACGGAACGCCGTTAAGCTATCGGGTCGGGTTTTGGATCCGATAACCCGTTAACAGCCCCGACCAATGGGGATTTTCCACGTGTAAAATCATCATTGGCTGGAGGAAACACGTGTCGGCTCACCGTTGGGACAGATGTCATCCGCTCATTGGACCGAAGGCGCCTATGATACGGCGACACGTGGCACGGCCCAACAGAGGCCCATTCCTGTGAAAAGGCCGGCCCGTTTGACTTGGTCAAAAGGTGGCGGGCCGGCCCACGGAAAGCCTGTTAACGGCCTGTTCGCATATAGCCCATTTACAGCCCGCTAACCCAGGGCCCGTTACGCCCTATCCGAATTAGGCCCAGTAGCGTCATCTGGGCCGTCCAATATGATTCAGCCCGTTTTAACTTCCGGCCCATGTGTGGCCCATGACTTCTTTCGGCCCATATGAGGACCTTTGTAACTCTTGGCCCATTAACGGCCCGTGGTGAAACTGGCCCGTAATGAACAGTGTATCACTTTATACCCATTAACGGCCCGTTATTCCATTGGGCCGTTTCCAGCCCAAGTTATCTTTCGGCCTTCTCAGGGCCCATTGATTCTTGGGCTCATTTGCAGCATTCGGTTACATATGGCCCGTTACTGTCATTTTCTGCTTGTGGGCCAAATTCAGCCCGTCGTTACAGTCGGCCCGTTTGCGGACCGTTAATACGTTGGGCCGTTTTCATGTCAAAAAAACCCGTTGGGCTGTTTTCATAGAGTTATCAAATACGGCCTATTAACGGCCCGTTATGGTCCACGAATAGTACGACCCATGATTGGCGAAATGATGATACGCCCCGTAGAAGGCCCATGGATCCTACGGCCCGTATGAGGCCCATGGATAGTACGGCCCGTAGAAGGCCCATGGATCGTACCCAAGGCCCCCCCGTAGAAGGCCCATGGACCCTATGGCCCGTAGAAGGCCCATGGACCCCTAAGGCCCGTATAGAAGGCCGATGGATCCTACGGCCGGACGAAGGCCCATGGATCATACGGCCTGCAGGAGGCCCATGGTTACAACAGTCCGTGTGTTGCCATGATTATTTTGGCCTAGTTACCAAAAATAGGCTATTGTGGCCACTAGAAAAAAAAAAGAACTGCAGTGACTACAAGCAAACAACTAAACAAGACAATAAGGAAATAAATAAGCAAGCAATTAACGCTAGCCTATTACCGCTATTACACATATTACATCCACTGGGCATCAAAGTTCGCCACCAGTGCAAATATAGGGAACAAAGCAGCACATTACATACACTGGCCGTCAAAATTGGCCACCAGTGCAAATAAACGCGGCAGTAAAACAAGAGCATAACTGAAACAACTTCAGAAGAGCTCAAGAAACGTTATCCTGGGTATCCACCATGCTGGCAATAAGCTTAGCAAGCTGATTAGCTTTGTCCTGTTTGGCGCTAAAATCCTCCAACGCTTGCTGTTGCACCAGAAAGTATGCATCTGAATGCTCCAGGGACTTCCGCAGTCCTTCCGCTTCTTGTCGCAGCACAACTGATCGATGTCTTTCAGCTTGTAGTTGAGACTCAAGAAACCGAACTGATTCAGACAGTGAGTTTGAATAGCTTGTGCAAGCGGTAGTGGCCAGTAACTCGAACACTAAACCAAGACAGGACTTTGGGGTTGTCTCGCTGTCTTCAAGATAGTCTTCCTTAGCTGTTTTATCAGCTTTGTTGGAGACCAACAAGGATGTGTCACTATCCTGAACCTTATCTGCATTACTTCCTTTACCATTGCTTAATAAGGCACTCTTCCCCAATATTCTGTCAGCATTCTAAAAGAAGAAACAAGCAGACACATAACAAGTTTAGCATGTACTAGTATATGAAACTCATTTCGGTGAACCAGTTCATTAGTAAGGTGGACAGGATTAAACTACCAAGTCTTCTATTGCCAAGTACTAGTACATAATAAAAGCATCAAACAAACATATATCTATGTCCTATGGTCACTGCATTGTCTTGCCAAATCAAAATAGAGACACGGTTCAAATCATATCAGTTCAAGACAAAGCAGCAGTGAAAGAATACAAAGCGTGGGAAACTACACGGCACAACAAGATTTCAGATGGGTACCACGGGTCTACATGTACAACAACACTATTGGCTCTGTTGTGATGCTAGTAATGTGCATGATATGAAAGTCAACTGTATACACAATTGAAATTGAAATCAACAGAGCTATTGATAAGAGCAAACCTGTTAAAGAAACATGCGTGAACATACCTGCTATGCCATTGGAGTTTCGATTGGATCCTTCAATTTAAAAATAAGTTTGTATGAGTAAATACAGTGATACAAGAGCAAAGCAGTCATAGTTAAAAAAGGCGCGCCTAAGCGAGCGCTTAAGCGCGCCTAGGCTCTAGGCGTTGGCAAAATGCATTGCGCATAACTATGCATAATCTGTGCATAATTGCGCATAAGCATGCGCTTTGGTCAGTAAAGCGCAAGGTAGTGGCAAAACACACAATTAACGCCTAGCACTTTTTTGAACTATGATAGCAATGGAATCTTAAATTAGAATAGTTGTTCTGCAGGTTTAGGCACTTGTTCTACATGAACAGAGTACAGTAAGACGCAAGAATATAATACTTAAAAAAATATAAAATGAGCTCATATACCTTACCACATTCTTGGTTCGGGACCAGTACAGAACAAGGCCTTCCCAGTCATCATCCAGTAATGTGTCTCAGGAGAACGTAAGGGAATTTGATGAGTTTCTTTGCCGGTGAAGTACGTTTTCTTCAGGTAATTCCGATACTGCCATCAAGCATTCTTGAAGATAGCAGAGGTATTAGCACAGGTTACCTCATCCTGAGTTTCCAAATCGGTCCTTCTCTATAGAGAAAAATGGGAAAATTTGCTGTATTATAACCATCATGGAGGTAGGATGTATGGGACGAAGCAAAGTAATTGCCATGAATAACATTACTTACACATAACTCCTGGACAAACACCTGCAACTGGCATTTTCCTTCATCTTCAGTATAATATTTCCAAGATGGGAAGATATGCACATACGATTTAACAACATCAAATGTGATAGATGCTAAACTACGACTAGCTGGTTGTGCTTCCTCCACAGGAATAGGCGTACTAACTGGTGGAGTTGGGGTTCGCCGTGATAGTACTGGCCCTTTGGGCACTGGAGCTGCCTTACTAACTACTCTTGTTTGGGAGCTCTGTGGTGGAGATGGTGCTGTGTCAACAGGAACTGGGTTACTATCGACTGGGGTTGGGGTTAGATTGGGTGAAGCTGGTTCTCTGTCCATCGCAGTAGGGGTACAATCTGCGAGAGTTTGGGTTATGTGTGGTAGGGCTGGTTCTTGTGCATGTACAACCGGGGTGCTATCTCCACCAAGAGGTAGCATTGTTTTATTTGAGGACCGCGTTTTTAGTCCGCTAGATACTAGCATCACCCGCTCCAATTCAAATGGCTGATAAATAGGAAACATAGTTGAATGTATAGACATTATATGAGAGACAGATGCAATAGATAGTGTGGAAAAAAGAGGGCATGAAATAGTTGACATGTATATTGTTTAACTAAAACAGATAGCATGACATAATTTCACATATATGATGTCTATCTAAACGGGGTAGCATAGCATAACATAATTCAAAGATATGATGAATAACTAAACAGGATCGCATGACATAATTCACCTACATGTTATCTAAGTAATTAGGATCACATCATTTAATTCACATATGTGATTTATATGCTAAACAGAGGGCATTCGATATGATGTCTAAACGAAGAACATGGTGTTGAATATTGTGTATATGATGTCTAAACTATGCAATGCAAGACACCGTATGCATGATATGAGCAGTATAACCATGCCAAGTTAGAGCATACACCTCAGTGGGGGAATAGGACTGGTCATCTGTCTCTGAATCCACCTCTGAGGAGCTATCGGGACCCAACAAGAGATCTGCTTCGACAGGTAGCATTGTCTGCTCTGAAGGCCTTGTTTTCACTCCAGATTTTTCGATCTCCCACCCAAATGGCTGATTCACAGGAAGAGTAGTTTAATGTACAAACATTGTCGACAAATGGAAATGTAATGAAGAAAAGGATGGGCAAGATATCATTCAAATATATGATGCCTGGTTAAACATGATGGCATTGCACATTTCACATATATTATGGCTGGCTAAAAGACATGAGACTGCATAATTCCCATATATGATATAGAAACTAAACAGGTGGCATTACAGAACATGTCTAAACTAAGCAGATGACATATATGATGTCAAAAGTAGGCACTACAAGGCAACATATGCATGATATGACTAACATCATCATGCCAAGGTAGAGCAAACACCTTGGGGGGTAAATAGGAGTGGTCAGCGGCGTCTGAATCCGCCTCAGAACAGTTATCTTCCTCTGAATTACAATCTGGAGAGGGGTGGGGAGGGTTTTCCATTGAACCCACCATGGAGCAATGTCTGCATGACATTGTATTGCCGCACAAAACTCTTCTCGTTTTCTCTACATGTTCAGCATGACTGTGTACAATATCTGACATGCATACGAAAAAAATATGGTGAGATTATGTAAGGAGAGCATGCAGAAATTTAGAGTGATGGTAACAACCAGTGGATCGACATTTTTCCGTTGAACCAAAATAGCCCTAATGGATCGACATGAATGTATAGTAATAAGTGATGCAACAAGTGTACAACCTCTTTGCCGTAGCTGTGTCGACCTCAGCATCATTGGATTGGTCGCTAAAGCAGTTGAGGCAGAGGTGGCTGTCGAAGGTGTGGAGGACATTCTGAGGAATCTGTAGACGGCGTCCAGGGCACTGCTCTATTGTGATGGATCGTTTTGTCGTTGGAGCAGCTCCGGTGAGCCGTAAGACGTCAAGGCTGAAGCAGCACAAGACAAACATCATCAATCTCAAGTGGGATTCTAATAGCATCTCCAATAGATGATGTAAAATGGATGTAAAATTAACATCACCAAAAACCACCTGACTACAACAGATGTGGTAAAAACTGTTGACTCTGAACTTAACTGTCGAAACTGAAATTTACTGTGGAATCTGAATGCTACTGTCGAAACTGAACACAATGGTAGCAGAGAGGCACTTGACATGTAGTTTAGTAAGGGCCCGCAGTTCATCTTCAACCTGCACCCCCCTGAGCCGCCAGCCACCACCGGCCGAACCGCCGGCCCCAGCGCCGCCTCGCCACCCCGAAACAACTCGCCACCACCGCCCCGGCCAACCCTCTAGGTCCCCCGCTCCCACCCTGAACCCTAAGATAGATAGTGGGGTACCTCTCCGGCGAGCCCCCGTCCCCACTGCGGGTGGTTCTTCCTTAACTCCGGCGAGCCCCCCAACCCCTGAAAATCGACTGACCCAAAAGTCAATTCAGTCGACTGAAGTGTGGCTTAATCGGAGCAGAGCAGCAGCACGAGTGAGGGGGAGAGCAGCAGCAACAGCTGGGCGAGCGAGCGATCAAGCGAGAGCCGGAGCAGCAGCAGCAGCAGATCCAGCTGGTATGGACGCCGCCGCCGAAGGGGCCTCGCACTGGGGGAGAGCCGCCGTGGAGATGTCGCCCGCGGCGCCGGCTTCAAGGTAGCCGCTCCATGGGGGTGCGGGATGGAGCACCGTCGGCGCCGGGAGGTCGAGTTAAGGAGAAGGTGCGATGCGATGAGTGTACAACCTCTTTGGTGGCGCCGAGTAGGCCTTGGCTTCATCCGAGGAGTCGGTGAGGATGATGCGGTTCCGGTGGAGCAGGTTAAGGCGGCGCTGTGGGGATGGAGCAGCCGCGATAGACAAGGCGATCGTCGGAGCAGCTCCTTGGAGGTGGAGGACGGGGTGGCTGAACCGGCAGGATGGCGAGATGGACGACGGATCCTCATCCGGGGAGGTGGACGAGGGACGTCGAGCTGTTGCGGTGGACGACGTCGTCTGGGAAGAGGCTCCAGCTGGGCAGCGGTGATGTGGCGGACGGAGGAGGGTGGGGTTTCGCGGCTGGAGCAGAGAGGTTATGGCGGCCTGGGATTTCGAATGGCGAAAAGGGGGCGATGGGAGGGGGTGAAGCATGACTTAGGGACGCACTTGTCCAAAATGTAGGGTGTGTTACAAAAGTACCCCCTGCCGATTTGAACTAGCGGCCCTTTCGGCTCAGGGTTAGAAGAGGGATTTCGCGTGTCGGGATTTGGCAACTGGAGGGAGTTTTCGCGCGCGTTGTAATTTCGGGATAGCAAGGCGCGGGTTGTGAAGGTGCCAGTTTTGGGAGCACGATATCTGAATTTTCGGGATATAACAAGATGCGGGTTGAATTTTAGGGACAAGCCTAACGTGTAGTAATATTGTACTTGTACGTACCAAATCAATTCGCACTCCCCTCAACCAAAAAGAAAACGAAAAAATAAAACTATCCACACCACACAAAGAGAGAGTCTTGCCCCGTTTTACTATACAAATGCTATTCAAAGCTACTCCCTCCTTCCATCTATATAGGGCCTAATGCGTTTTTCGATGCTAACTTTGACCAAATATTAGAGCAATGATATATGACATGCAACTTACACAAAGCGCACTATTAAATTCGTCTGTGAAAGGTTCTTTCAATGATATAATTTTCACATTGTGCATGTCACGTACTATTAATCTTGTCAATAGTCAAAGGCGGTCTTAAAAATCTCATTATGCCCTATATAGATGGAAGGAGGGAGTATGAATCCATGTTATGTCCGATTAAATTTTTTCTCTTGCTGTATAATGCATGTAACCTACTCATACCAACATTTTAGTGCATTCCAATTGTCTATACTACCGCTGCAATTCGAACTAAATTTGAACTCGTTTCTCTATTTCAGTAAGAATCTACAATCATGATTGTTGCCAACTTCAACCATCATAGTTTCCTTGGTATCCGCCAGATATAAATCGGACGGCCTATAATGCAGGATGGCAGGCACACCATCATCAACAACTCCGTTTTTTATAAGAGTAGAGATAAAATATATTAAATTTAGTATAACATGTTCATAACCACATCATGTGTATCGCCGCTATATATATTCACACATGCGTCGGTTTAAAACACGATGATAAATTCTTCAAATATCTGAATTCGCTTTTTATAATGAAGTATGATCCTCTATTCGTCTTTTACACCCACACAATCCTCTTATCTTTGTAGCTAGCTAGCGCTAACTTTCTCTCATGCATGCAGACGCCCCCATCCCTCTAACCCTCCCTCAGCATTCTCTAGCTCCATCGCGCAAATTTGTCTTTTCACTTTAGGTCATTCACCCACGCTGTGTGTAGGCCCCCAGCTCCTTCTTTACGGCACACATCGATTGATATGTCTCTCTAGCCAGGTGTGCCTAGCAAAAACACAAGCTTCCCCTCTTCTCTTGTCACCGTCCATGCCTCACTCCACCACTCTTTTCATCGTTCTCGTACTCTCACACTCCTCCCCCTCGATATAGTATGCCTCTCGTACCACCTCCTACATGCATCCCTCCCTCTCTATCCTTCTCCTCGTTTCATTTGCTTCTAACACACACATGCATGTATACCGATCGATCTCCCAACATATACCTAGATCGACTTTAACTACCCCCCATCGATTGACGTTCCTCACAAGTTATGTCTCTCCTTTCTCTAACAAAGGGCGATTGATCTTCCTATGTAGTTACGTCTGCTTACCACAGCCACATCATCCCCCATCATCATTCGTGCATGCCTCCTGACCCGTCTCTCACACGCACGTGCACAGACAACAAGCAGCCATCTCCTCTCTTATTGATATTGCGGGCGTGTCCTCCGTTTGTCTAGCAAGCCTATCCCACCATTTGTTAGAAGCAACTCCACTACCACCCCCTCCAACACTCTAGCTCTGTCTCTCTCCCAACCTTATTCCTCTCCTGCACATATGCATGGATGCCCATCGATCTGCCTTAATACATGAGGAAGATCGATCTCCTTAATACATGAGGTAGGCCTCTCTCCTCCTCCACACATATACCAGCCATTGTACCTCTATAGTTAATTGGGCCTCCCTCTTCCCCCACCACACACCGATAGTCGAGCGCTGCAGGTAGGTATCCATGCCACAGAGACAAACTGCACATGTCCCATCTCACGTTCCAGTAGGCTAGCCACTCTATATCTTTGACGTGGGCACACACAAATTGGATGACACTCTTTATCGATCGCGCGCGCACACACACATCATCCCTCTCTTAGATTCTATTGACACCTCAAGCCAATGATACCTCCACACGCTTCTCGTGGATCGCCCCCTCTATATATATGTTATATCCAGGACTCTATTTCACACACATTGCATATGTTACATTTTTGATTGACCCCCCCCCCCCAAAAAACTCTCAAGAACCCACACACTATATCTCTCTAGGTTTGTATCTCTCTCACACAACAACACGTAGGTGGTGTACGTATACAAGAAGAGAATAGGTGCACCGTGCATGTACTCACACTTCATGCCCAGCCACACCCGCGCGGGGACACGGTGGAGCTCATTTCTTTATGAAATGGCAGCCCACATGCTAATTTGAACGCCTGTAGTGGTTGTTTACCTAGGGAGGTCGTGTACCACGCGTGCACGAAACAAAGTTCGACTTGATGCGTTGCCGCGTTATTTTTAAATGAAGTTATAGCGCTCAATGGCACGTACACAGAATATAAAACGATCTTTATAGAGAAAAAGGTAGTCCACTCACTATATACAATGGAGCCTACCTGCCTGGTTTGTCGCTCTTCAGAGTATCTCACACAAGGCTGCGGTGGCCTCTCTGTAACACCCTCGATGCGACTATAGCTCCCACGTGTTGAGGCACGACTTAGAGACATAATCGCATTGAAGGCATATGTCGCAAGTTAGGCAATCTTCACAACATCCCATGTAATATAATAATAAAAGGGGAGATAACATAGTTGGATTACACTCGCCACGTCAATCAAGAACATAAATAACATTACATCATCCAAACACTCATGGCCCGACTACGGCGCCAAAATAAAAGAGAACCCAACATGCGACACGGTCCCAATCACCCCCAACTGGGCACTACTACTGATCATCGGGAAAGGAAACATAGTATCGTCGAGAGTCTTCGTTGAACTCCCACTTGAGCTCATGCGCGTCTCCTGCAGCGGAATCATCGGGTCCTGCATCTGATGTAATAGTATTCTGTGAGCCACAGGGACCCAGCAATCTCGCACCCTCGCGATCAAGACTATTTGAGCTTATAGGTAAGGCAAGGTAAAATAAGAGTGGAGCTGCAGCAAGCGACTAGCAAGTATGGTGGCTAACTTATTCGCAAAGGAGAGCGAGAAGAGGAGGCAAAGCGCGAGCGAGAAACTAGAGAGCAACCTGCGCAAACATTACTCCAACACCGTGTCCACCTCCCGGACTCCGCCGAGAAGAGGCCATCACGGTAACACACTCAGTTGATTCATTTTAATTAATTAAGGTTCAAGTTATCTACAACCGGACATTAACAAATTCCCATCTGCCCATAACCGCGGGCACGGCTTTCGAAAGTTCAATCCCTGCAGGGGAGTCCCAACTTAGCCCATGACAAGCTCTCGCGGTCAACGAAGGAATAGACCTCCTCCCAAGACGTTCCGATCAGACTCGTTATCTCGGTAACTCAAGACACTTCGACAGGTTAAAACAAGACCAGCAACACCGCCTGAATGTGCCGAAAAATCCCGATAGGAGCTGCACATATCTCTTTCTCAGGGCACACTCAGATTGTCCTATGTACGGGTAGGCCAGCCCAGAGTAGCCCCTGGTGGCCACCGGTAGCTGACAGGTGGACCAACACTCAGAGGAGCACTGGCCCCGGGGGGGGGGGGGTTAAAATAAGATGACCCTTGAGTCTGCAGAACCCAAGGGAAAGAAAATGCTAGGTGGCGAATGGTAAAACCAATGTTGGGCATTGCTAGAAAAGCTTTAATCAAGGCGAAATATCAAGGGGTTCCCATTATAACCCAACCGCGTAAGGAACGCAAAATCCGGGAACATAACACCGGTATGACGGAAACTAGGGCGACAAGACTGGAACAAAACACTAGGCGAGAGGCCAAGCCTTCCACCCTTTACCAAGTATAGAGATGCATTAAGATAACATGGCAATATAATGATATCCCAACAAGTAAATAAAAGATGTTCCAATAAGGAACGGCCTCCAATCTTCACCTGCAACTAGCAACGCTATAAGAGGGGATGAGCAAAGCGGTAACATAGCCAATCAACGGTTTGCTAGGACAATGGTGGGTTAGAGGTTTGACATGGCAATTCAGGAGGCTTTCAAGCAAGTGGTAGGCATCGTAGCAATGGCATAGCAAAAGAGCGAGGAATCTAGCATAGCAAAGATAGTAGTGATTTCGAGGGTATGATCATCTTGCCTGCACAGTTGTCAGAGTTGACTGGATCCTCAAAAGCAAACTCAACGGGCTCCTCGTTAGCGAACTCGTCTCCTGGCTCTACCCAAAACAAGACAAACAAGCAACAAGGACATAATCAACCACGTGCAAACTCAAACAACATGATGCAAAGATGATATGCTATGCGGGATGCGATGCGGGATGCAAAATGCAAGATATGACAGGAAAAGCATGAACCTGGCCTCAACATGGAATTCCAAGGATGCAACTGGGAAGATGGGATGAAATCGCTTGAAAACGATATAAAGAACGCCGGAATCGGAGTTACGGTTTGGAAATGGCAAGCGACTCAAAAATGACAACGGTCTGCGATTTACAGCAAGTAGGCATCTAAATGCAATGAAATGAACATGCCACAGCATCCAAACATGGCAAAAAAATACATGGCAGGGAATCATTCAAGATGCTTAACAAAAGACTAGCACTAGGCCACGGCCAATTCATCCATTACGAGGTTCAATCAAGCATGGCAAAAACGCAAATGGCAAACAGATCTCAGTCTTAGTGAAATTAACACTTGTTTGGAATTTCAGATCATATAGCCCTCTTCGGGGCAACAAAACAACATGCTGTAGGACCTGAACATGACAAAGAAAGACATGGCATGGAGCTACTCAACAAGCTTAACAAAAGTCCCTTAGTGACCTTGAGCCAAAAGGGATCACAAAACATACTAACAAGCACACGAACATAGCAAAAATATAAACAGTTTTCAGACTTAGTGAAAACTGGGACTTGCTGAAACATAACTCACGAAGGCATGTTTAAAAGTCGATGCACTCACTACGGTGCAAGTCATGGCAAGACAAGCATACACTCATAAATAAGGCACAAAATACAAGCTAGACATGGCAAGAACAATGTCATAGCATGCACGGATCAACTACAATAACATCGGCAAAATCGCAAACAAGTTGACGATCTGTCCAGATTCACAACGAAGCAAAAGTAGAGCTCGATTGACTCAAGCTAGGGTGCTCCATAATTGCAAACAAAGGCATGGATGGATAGAGCATAACAAGATTAACAAAACTCCTTACTGATCATCCTCAAAAGAGGCACGGATCACTAGGAAACATCATGAACATATGGCATCATGAACTAAATAATCCCAGACAGTGAAAACTACTAAGTCCCTGAAAACAGATTTACCGGGTGCCTCACTTTGCAAGCTTGCACAAGTCAGCACACACATCACAAAAATGCATGGGTTGCACCTCTAGAAATAAGACAAAATCCTTAACAAAACATATGAAGGGCTCATAGGCATATCATGCACACAACAATCATGGAAAAAATGACAAAAGTCTAAGATGAACTAGCAGATCTGACAATTAACTCACAAAGCCTCCTTCTAACAGCATTTCGGGCATCAAGATGAGCTCAAATGAAAATGATGCAATGGAATGAAATGATGTACTCTCTGAGATGAACATTTTGCTATGCTATATGCCCGAATTAGAGCTACGGATGCAAATTTACGGGGCCGCGAACATGGGCATATGAACTAAAAATCCTGAGGACTTAGTGAAAAAAACTACCCCGGATTAGGGTTTACTGTAGCAGATCTGGATCGGGGCACGTTCTACGAGGTTGTCCGGATGCTCGCCGGAGCTTCTCACCGGAGGAGGAAAAGACGGCCGGGGTGGGGAAGAGGCGCGGCTGCCGGCGCCGTAGACCGCAGGCGGCGGCGAGGCGAGGTCTGGCGGCGGCCGGCGATGGCGGTGGCGAG